>NC_049253.1:39625472-39925472 GCF_011100685.1 Canis lupus familiaris
TCACACAGAGAGAGAGAGAGGCAGAGACATAGGCAGAGGGAGAAGCAGGCTCCATGCACCGGGAGCCTGATGTGGGATTCGATCCCGGGTCTCCAGGATCGCGCCCTGGGCCAAAGGCAGGCGCCAAACCGCTGCGCCACCCAGGGGTCCGCCGCGTCGGGCTCCTTAAATAGAACCTGCTTCTCCCTCTGCCTATGTCTCTGCCTCTCTCTCTGTCTCTCATTAATAAATAAAATCTTTAAAAAACTGTATATATATACACACACACAAATGTTTTTAACCCTTGTCTCAATACTTCCAAAAAAGGGAATATATCCCAAGAGAGTAAAATCTTTGAAAAAATAAAAGATTTTTTGAACTAATGAAATAGAAACAACTCCAGCAAAATCAACTCCAGTGCTCAGAGAACAGACTACAAGCATAAAAATATTTTTTAAATATATAAACTATGCAAATATAATGAAATGTTTATGCAAAATGATTAAAGATATTGTTTAGTGACTAGGGTCAGATGTGGATATGGGTGTACATACGCATTGTGAATCTCATCTCACTCCCTTGGTTAGAATTCTTCAAGGTTTGCTCACTGCAGAGGGATTTACAAGGCCCTTCCTCCTTTGATTATTGTTGTATTTCTAGCCTCATTTCTCACAGATCCAACTTTATCACTGTACCCTTCACCCTTACCAAAGTTTTTGCAGTTTCCAAAATTTGGCATCCTTTTCCTCAGGTCTCCTGCTCAAAATGCCTCCCCAACCACCTTCTTCTAATAAATTCCAACCAACTCTCCCTTCCAGACTTAATACCACCAGAGCTGTGATCTTTTCTGCACCTCCAATAAACTGAGTATAATCCCTCCATCGAAAGATGAATGGATAAAGAAGATGTGGTCTATGTATACAATGGAATATTACTCAGCCATTAGAAACGACAAATACCCACCATTTGCTTCGATGTGGATGGAACTGGAGGGTATTATGCTGAGTGAAATAAGTCAACTGGAGAAGGGACAAACATTACATGGTCTCATTCATTCGGGGAATATAAAAAATAATGAAAGGGAATAAAGCGGAAGGGACAAACATTACATGGTCTCATTCATTCGGGGAATATAAAAAATAATGAAAGGGAATAAAGCGGAAAGGAGAAAAAAAAATGGGAAATATCAGAAAGGGAGACAGAACATGAGAGACTCCTAAGTCTGGGAAACGAACTAGGGGTGGTAGAAAGTAGAAAGGGAGGTGGGCGGGGGGTGGGAGACTGGGTGATGGGCACTGAGAGGGGCACTTGATGGGATAAGCACTGGGTGTTATTCTATATGGTGGCAAATTGAATACCAATAAAAAATAAATTTATAAGAAAAACCGAGTATAATCCCTTATCATACCACTTCCTCTACAATAGTAATTTGCATGCCACTTTCCCCCACACTAAACTGTGAGCAGTTTGAGGGCAGAGATTATTGCTCATACTTTGTTTTCAGAGTCTAAAATCGCAATAAAAGCTCGGTGAATGAAATAAATGAACGATAAACAGTAAATGAAAGGTCTCAAGAACATGGATTTTTTTTTCTTGTAAAGTGACCTAGATAGGAATTTTAATGTAAATAACTTTAAACAAATATTTTTTTAAATTTTTATTTATTTATGATAGTCACACACACAGAGAGAGAGGCAGAGACACAGGCAGAGGGAGAAGCAGGCTCCATGCACCGGGAGCCCGACGTGGGATTCCATCCCGGGTCTCCAGGATCGCGCCCCGGGCCAAAGGCAGGTGCCAAATCGCTGCGCCACCCAGGAATCCCTAAATAAATATTTTTAAACAAAACTATTTTCTCCCTCTTCAGGTTAATTTTTCTTCAAATTAGGGGCTTCCTAATAACTGTGGTAACACGTCATCAGACTATCACAGAGCAAAAACGTTGTGTTACTGGTAGCATTCAGCCACTGCTGTCCTTTAAATGATGTCCTAACATTTCCTCTCAGGATAGTTTACTGTCAGATTTAATTAGCCTAGTCCTTCAGCTTTAGATTAAAAAAAAAAAAAAAAGAAAGTGAAGGAAGAATTTGTTCTTCTCTGTTATCTGAGAGGTGGACAAGACTTGAAACCCCTTATAACTATGATTTGTCTGCAGACACTATACCATCCCCTAATATTTGGGAAGGAAGAAGGAACCTCTGCATGGGGGGAAAAAAGGAAAAAATAAAAAATCAGAAGGCTAAGTAGTGGCTTCCGAGACTTTCAAGAAATAAACCCTCCTCAAATCAGCATCCTTTAATAACAGCAATAGCTGCTGAGAGAAGGGGAAGTCCACCCTGCAAGAAATTCAAACAGGCCTGGGAATTTCATTTTGAAAGAAACTTCCCCTTTCAGAAGTAAAAGGAAGACCTATTCTCAGTGTGACGGAGCCCGTAAAACCGTACAGAATTAAACAGAGCACACTCATTCCAGGACCAAAAAGACGAAAAGGGGGAAGTCCGGGAGCACACGTGGAAAACATAACCCTGCTCTGCAAGGCTCTTGAGGGTTACGCGAGCCATTTGGTTCTTTGGGGAACAGGAATGTATGGAGACAGAACAGCTTAAAACTACGCTCAAAGGGAAAGTGAGAAGTTCGTGATTTCAGAGTGCTGATAAGCAGCCCTCGGCTCCTTTCCTAGGACTGTGAGAGATGCCTGCGATATCCTCCTGCTGGGTTTCTGTTTCCCCTAAAAGCCCTATTTATCCATAAACGCCACTTTAGTGGGATTTTCTCTGGCCTGCCCAGGCAGAAAAGTTTTTTTCCTCAGAGCTTTCAAGAGAACTCCCGCAGGGCCTCATGGTTAACGCGAGACCGCACAGGCCGGCTGCGGGCCTAGCCCTCGGGGTGTCCACGGGTCGCTTCGTACGGACTAGGCCGGCCGGTCAGCCGGGGCCTCCTGTTAAGTCCGTTCACAGAATAAATTAGCCCCGTCTGTGTAAGAAACACGGTGAAAAGAAAAAAAAAAAAAAAGGAAAAAAAAAAAAAAAAAAAAAAACAAGGTGAGCCTCAGGGGCTCCTAGGCCGCAAGACCCTGGCACCGCTTTTCTCCTCCCGCGAACACCTCGTCCCAGTCACCGTACAGGGCCCTCCTCAAGCCCGCCCAGCGGCCGCAGACCCCGCAACCAAGCCCTTCCGGCGTCAACCTGGGCCTCGTGTGGAAACAGCGAAACAGGCATGGCGGCCCCTCGAGGAAACGCATCGGCGGGGTCAGCCGTCTGTGGGCCGCACAGGGGCCAGAGCGGAGCCATCCCAACGAGCACAACCACTACCTTTCTCTCCTCGTGCTCCTCCGGCGGAATCAGCGCGGGCAGCAACGGAAGGCAGCGGCAGCACGAGCGGCGACCGCAGCGCCTGTCCCGGCCCCGCTGAAAGTTCTGGAAGCCGGCGGTCTGGACATGCGCAGTGCGCGCACCTCAGCCCCCGGGAGGTCAGCTGGTCTGACAGGCCCCGCCCCCGGAGGCTGTACGCATGCGCGGTGTGGAGGCGGGCCGGGAGTGCGCGTGCGCCAGGCTCCGGGACCTGCGTGCATCCTCCAAAGTCTAACCTGCTATGGCGGCCGAAGGAGATTGGGCCGCTGCATTGCCGGCCGAAGGTGCCGCTGCCTTCGATGTCGGCACGTGGCGCTGTGAGAGCGTATGTGGGATCTTGAGTCAGGGGCGGGGGCGGTCAGGAAGGCCTTCCCCGGGGAGATGCCAACCTGGGTATCTAAGGTGGGTAAGACTGCCTGTAGGGGAAGAAGGCAGAGCAGACCTGGCATTTGAGGCAGGGAAGCCGCATGAGCAAAAAACAGCGCAATGGGAAGGAGGCATTGACCCTTTTGAAGAATGGAGGGAAGAAGGGGTGTGGGAGCAGAGTCCAAAAGGTAGGCAAGGGCAAGCCATGCTGGACCTTAGTATTTATCCTAAGAAATTTCCGCCTCCTTTTCTTTGCTAGAAAAAAATGATCTCTAGCCTTCTGGTACTTTGCAATTGGCAATGGCTTGTTGGCGTAGTTTTATTTGCAGATGGAACCGAGGCTTGTGGTCGTATTTTGCAGTCATTAGGTAGCAAAGCTGAGACCTAAAGCCACCTCCACTCTATGCATGGCCGCGGTCATTACCAAGATTAAGCATAACTGAGTGAATAAGCTGTATCAATGGTCACCACAGTTTTCTTCAAAGAATATTTGTGCATTAATAATCTAAAAACTCCATCCAAAACTGTACACCATGTTACAGAAAGTGGTAATATCTGTTCCCTGTTCCCCATTATCCTACAACATGCATTCTCAAAGGGGTGAGGAAAGAGATTGCCCACAAGGGGCCAAATTTGGTCCTTGGGCAGACTTAAAAGATCTTAGATAATACACTGAGTAGTAGCCCACTAAAGTTTAATCCTACCCAACAAAGTCTTATTTATTAATTATTTATTTATATAAAGTGATGGATGGATTTTTTTAATGAGGTATATGTATACTATGGAATGCTATTTGGCCATAAAAAAGAATGAAATCTTGCCATTTGCAACAACATGGATGGAACTAGAGAATATTATGCTATGCAGAATAGGTCAGAGAAAGATAAATCCTATATTATTTCACTCATAAACGGAATTTAAACAATAAAACAAATGAGCAAAGGGAGAAAAAAGAGAGGCAAACCGAGAAACAGACTCGACTATAGAGAACAAACTGAGAGTTACCAGAAGGAAGGTGGGTGAGGAATGGATTGAATAGGTGATAGGGATTAAGGAGTGCACTCATGTTGAGCACCAGGTGATGTATGGAATTATTGAATCACTATACTATATACTTAAAATTAATATCACACTGTATGCTAACTGGAATTTAAATTACAACTTTAAAAAAATGTTGTTTTGCAGTAATGGAACCTCCTAATTTTAATTTTTTTTTTTTTAATTTTTATTTATTTATGATAGTCACAGAGAGAGAGAGAGAGAGGCAGAGACACAGGCAGAGGGAGAAGCAGGCTCCATGCACCGGGAGCCTGATGTGGGATTCGATCCTGGGTCTCCAGGATCGCGCCCTGGGCCAAAGGCAGGCGCCAAACCGCTGCGCCACCCAGGGATCCCTGGAACCTCCTAATTTTAGTGGATCAAACAGAATAAACATCACATTTCCTAATTTCCTATGCAGCTAGTGTGGCCATACTCATAAATTCTGGTCCATGGGAAGTGATGAGAGCAACTTCCAGGATAGGTCTAAAACTAAGGAACATTTTAAGACCTTTTTCTGCCTTCCCACCATCCTGTCCTTGGAAAGTGGGCATGGTGGCAAGCCCGTTTGAGCCATGTGCATGGAGACACCAACCTCGCAGTGGCAATAGAGCAGATGATAGAAGGAGCCTGGGAGAGTACAATGAAGGAGAACCACCGTATAAACCCTAGTTTCAGGGCAGCCTGGGTGGCTCAGCGGTTTAGCACCTGCCTTCAGCCCAGGGCATGATCCTGGAAACTGGAATTGAGTCCCACATCAGGTTCTGCATAGAGCCTGCTTCTCCCTCTCTCTCTCTCTCTCTCTCTCTCTCTCTCTCTGTCTCATGAATAAATAAATAAAATCTTTAGGAAAAAAAAAAAAAAAACCCTAGATTCACCTGCCTCTGTCAGGGAGAAATACACTTCTGGGGATCCCTGGGTGGCGCAGCAGTTTAGCGCCTGCCTTTGGCCCAGGGCGCGATCCTGGAGCCCCGGAATTGAGTCCCACGTCGGGCTCCCGGTGCATGGAGCCTGCTTCTCCCTCTGCCTATGTCTCTGCCTCTCTCTCTCTCTCTCTCTGTGACTATCATTAATTAATTAATTAGTTAATTAATTAATTAAAAAATACACTTCTGTTTTAGTTATTTTTTAATTTCGGTCCACATTGCATGTAACAGGTCCTTTACGCCTTTTTTATTTTATTATTGTGGTTAAAATAAAACACTTATGGATGCCTGGGTGGCTCAGCGGTTTTGCGCCTGCTTTGACCCAGGGTGTGATCCTGGAATTTCGGGATCGAGTCCCACTTTGGGCCCCTTGCTTGTATGGAGCCTGCTTCTCCCTCTGCCTGTCTCTCTGCCTCTCTCTCTCTCTCTGTGTCTCACACACAAAGAATAATCTCACAGTGAATAAATAAATAAAATCTTTAAAAATAAATAAATAAAACACTTAACATCAAATTTATCTTAACCATTTTAAAGTGTACTGTTCAGTACTGTTTAGTATACTCAGTTATACAACAGATCTCTAGAACTTTTTGATCTTGTGACACCGAAACTCTACACCCAGTAAGGATTAATTTCACCTCACCCTTTCCCCCAGCCCTTTGCAAACACCTTCCCAATTTCAGTTTCTAAGATTTGACTTTAGATTTTTCATATGAGTATTTGTCCTTTTGTGACTGGCTTATTTCACTTAGCATAATATCCTCAAGCTTCATCCATTTTGTAGCATTTGACAAGATTTCCTTTTTTTTTTTTTTAATTTTTATTTATTTATGATAGTTACAGAGAGAAAGAGAGGCAGAGACACAGGCAGAGGGAGAAGCAGGCTCCATGCACCGGGAGCCTGATGTGGGATTCGATCCTGGGTCTCCAGGATCGCGCCCTGGGCCAAAGGCAGGCGCCAAACCGCTGCGCCACTCAGGGATCCCAAGATTTCCTTTTTTAAGAGAACATAATCTACTGCATGTAGATACTACATTTTCTTTATCCATTCAAATGTCTGAACATTTGGGTTGCTGTGCCTCTTAACTATTCTGAATAATGCTGATATGAACATGCATGTGCAAATATCTCTTCAAGATCCTGCTCCATATTCCTTTGTACATATTCCCAGAAGTGGGATTGCTAGATCAAATGGTAATTCAATTTTTAATTTTTTAAGAAAACTCCATATTGTTTTCCATAATGGCTGCACACTCCTTTCCATCCAACACTTGTGATTTTTTGGGTTTTTGATAGTGGCATCCTGATGGGTATGAGATGATATCTGCTGTGGTTTTCATTTGCTTTTCTCTAATGATTAGTCATGTTGAGCATCTTTTCATGTGTTTATGGGCCATTTGTATATTTTCTTTAGAGCAATGTCTATTCAAGTCTTTGCCCACTTTTTAATCCAGTTGTGTGGGGGGTTTTTGTTGTTGTGTACAGAAGTTCCTTGGATATTAACTCCTTATCAGATAGGTGATTTGAAATTATTTTCTCCCATTCCATAAGTTCTGTTTTTACTCTTATCATTTTCTTTGATGTATAAAACTTTCTAAGTTTGTTGTGGTCTCATTTGTCTTTTTTTCCACTACTTTCTATACTAACTAGTTTAGCCATTTAAAAAATAATAAACTGGGCAGCCCCAGTGGCGCAGCGGTTTAGCGCCGCCTGCAGCCCAGGGTGTGATCCTGGAGACCCCGGGATCGAGTCCCACATCGGGCTCCCTGCATGGAGCCTGCTTCTCCCTCTGCCTGTGTCTCTGTCTCTCTCTCTAGCTGTGTCTCTATGAATAAATAAATAAAATCTTTAAAAAAAATAAAAAAAATAAAAAAAAATAAAAAATAATAAACTGTAGCAGCAGTGATAGAAAAAAACAAAATGAGGGGCACCTGGGTGGCTCAATTGGTTGAACATCTGCCTTCGGCTCAGGTCATGATCCCAGGGTCCTTGGATCAAGCCCCATATCTGCTTCCCTGCTCAGCAAGGAGTCTGCTTCTCACTCTCCCTCTGCCCCTGCCCCTGCTCATGCTCTCTGCCTGCCCCCCAAATAAATAAACAAAATATTTTTTTAAAAATGAGCTTACAGTAGAAAATGACTTGGTCCCTGGGGAAATTAAGATGCTGATTGTTTAAGATTGATAGAGAAAAAAATAAATGTAGCTATTTATTATACAGAAGGATATTGTGTAAATATTAAAAGTATTGGGAAAATATATTATTTATCTGGACTTTAGTATTTTCCATTCGGAAACAATACTCCAACCCTTGTTGTATAATATTATATTTATTATGTAACCTATTCTTCACCCAGGTGAGCAGCTACAAGTGGGCTAAAGGCTGCCAATGATGCTCATTTCATATCCTTACTATAAACTACCCATTTATGTGAAATGGAAATAAAACATGCAGAAATTCCCTTGGATCTGAGAGTTGGGTTTCCCCCAACACAGTTAAGTTTGTGGTCAGTTTAGCTAAGTCAGCCAAGAACACCAGCCAGAGTTTAGGAGGGAAGTGGACTTCCCAAATAAATGATTCCAAGAGCATGTTCTCTAAAGAAATTCTCAGGTTTGAAATACAATACAGGAGTGAATCAGTAGAACTCCATTCTACTGATATGAAGAAAGGTGGTGGTCCTCTTTTGTTGAGTATCATCTTCCTGACTCTGATTGGAGGTCAAGGTAAAAGGTTTTGAGTTACATTAGGATAGGAAAGTCAGAGATGCAAATTGCTATAAAAGTCTCTTGATTTGCCCAATAAAGCTGACTGCATACATCAGAAAGTGATATGAGTAATTCATTAAAGCTTCTCAGTGATGTAATTCATTATCCAAAGTTCATATCTGAGGCCTGCTAAGCCAAACATAAATCTTCTCAGACCAGGTATGTGAATTCCTAGTATGTAGTAAGTGTTCAATGAATGTTGAACTGGATGGTAATGAGATCAAAGAGTTTGTCTCTTAAATTATTTTTGTAACCCTGATATTGTTTCTTGGTAAGTATATCTGTAATTAACCAATTAAGGGTCCAATAATCAGAGAGGTCTGTTTACTACCTTTGGGCAAATTACTGAACTTTTCTAGAAGTGTTTCCTCAGCTGTGAAATGTAGATTTTATTTTATTTTTTTTTAATAAAAGATTTTATTTATTCATGAGAGAGACACACACAGAGAGAGAGAAAGAGAGAGGCAGAGACACAGGCAGAGGGAGAAGCAGGCTCCATGCAGGGAGCCCGACATGGGACTTGATCCCAGGTCTCCAGGATCACACCCTGAGCCAACGGCAGGCGCTAAACCACTGAGCCACTCAGGGATCCCCCAAATGTAGATTTTATAATTAGGCTTTTTCTACCTACCACACAACACATAGCGTATGATAAGCACTGAGTAAATGTATGTCGAACAAATTAAAGAATTAAGGAATGAAGATAGTATATTTCAAAAAGTTTTTAAGAGTTTAAAGTACTATTGAAAAGCAAGGCAGTAGGGAGGATGAGGTTGGTGGTTATAATTGGTTATTCTGAGTAGAGCTTTCTGTCCAAACCAACACCAACTCCATTCTACTAAGGTCAGACAATAAATGGCTTTGGGAGTTGCTTAAGAAATTGTGGCCCACATAGCACACAGAAATCAGGTATTTGTGTGTGTGACCTGGTATTTATTAAATATTGTGTAAATCTGCTTTCCTACAGTGATAAGATATGGTAGTTAAGAGCAATGCAGTACATTTGGACTCAAAAAAACCTGAGCTGAAACCCTGCACCTGCCCTCTAAATGCTGAATGACTTTGTTCTTTACATAACTTCTTTAATCTTAGCTTCTTTATCTATAAAATGGAGATAATACCTCTTTCAAAAGTCTGTGATAATGATTAACAGCATAGGTTCATACTCAGGAGCTTTTTTAGTATAATCTAAAACTGGCCCCCTTACTCAGAGATCAGGGAGAGACCAAAAAAAGAGACAGACCACTCCAGGTTGGTAGGTGGCAGTTTTACTAATAGCAAAGGGAACTTACATATGAGACTTGTCTTGTGCAGCAACAAAACGAATGGATCCCTGCACCCGCCCACCAAATCTTAAAAACTTTTAAAGAGGCCCTAATTGGGCTTAGTCATGTATACAGTCCAGGTTATTTTCAACATCATGTCACCATCTCAAAGCTAAGGCCTTGGAGCAGGCTCTAGGAGCCAGGAAGGCAAGTGGAACCCACATTCTAAGGACAGGGGAGAGGAAGAGGTGTCTCCCAAGTGCCAAGGTCCAGCTCACAGGTCAATTGGTGGTAACTTGTTTTTTTTAAATCACATTCCCCAACAAACATACTCAAAAAAGGACAGTAATGATCATGACTAAATCAAATGTATCATTTTGATGGATCACCTAAATTGAGACATTGCCTTAAATCAATGTGTTCTACCCCAATAATGAGGGTAGGAACCTCATTAATGAGGAACCCCAATAATGAGGAATAGATGTTGTTCCTGCATCACCACCAGCCAAGGAACAATCCAGTCAAAACTCCTAAAGGACATTAAACAATTTGCCCCAAGCTCTTCTTGTGGAAAAACTGAAATCATGTAAGTAAAAACTCATCCAACATATATGCACCATGTTGGCAGAACATCAAATTTAGTGTGAATATCACCCTTAGAACACTTGCCTATATAGACACTTAAAATTCAGATAGCTGTCCCTCCATAAGTGTGGTCTACTTCTTTTCTTCTAAACAACAAGGAATATCTAGTAAACATTAAAACTAAGGATACTATATCACCAAGCATGTAGAAAATATTTAATGCAGTTAAAAGAAGAAAACACAAATCCTTTATATTTCTACCACCAGTGACAGATACTGGTCACCCCTTGGCCTATAGTCTTCTAAATCTCCCTCATTTGCATCTGTGTATATATACAGACACAGCATATATATACATACATAATATATATATATAAACATAAAAATAAAATTATAGGCTACATACTCTTTTCTAGCCTGCTTTTTCATTAACACTATATTATGAACATTTTCTCATGTCAGTAAATCTTCTGTAATACCATTTTTTCTAATAATGTCATTCCTGATGGCCAAATTATATTCCATCATATGAATGTACCATAATCTATATGAGCAATGCCTAAATGTAAATTATTGCCAAGTTTTTGCTATTGAAATCAAACTGCTACTGTGGCCATATTATGTCTTTAGTTTTTTCCTATTAGTAATAAACTTTAACAGGGTGTTGTGTGGAAGTGTTGAATCACTACATTGTACACCCAAAACTAATATTATGCTATATGTTAATTAGAATTTAAATAAGACCTTAAAAATACTTTTTTGAAGGGTAGCCCCGGTGGCACAGCAGTTTGGTGCCGCCTGCAGCCCGGGTTGTGATTCTGGAGACCCGGGATCGAGTCCCACGTCCGGCACCCTGGGTGGAGCCTGCTTCTCCGTCTGCCTGTGTCTCTGCCTCTCTCTCTTTCTCTCTCTCTGTCTCAATAAATAAATAAAATCTTTAAAAAAAATACTTTTTGAAGATTAGAATTCCTAGTTTCAGTCTTTTGAAACCTAAATTAAGACTGATATATAAAATGGTTATTCTTACTCTCAGATTATATGGAGAAATGAAAGAAAAAAATTTAAATTATCCCTGGACAGTCTGCTATAAGTAATTTAAAATATTCAATCAGTCTGCTAATCATGTTTTAGAAAACCATTGTATGTTTTAGGGAATTTCATTAGAAAATTTAGTAAAACTCATGCTGATTTTCATTGTTTCTGGGAAAAAAATAGCCAGATTTATAACTTTTTATTTTGGTTCTTCACTTAAACATAAATGTTTTCAACACACCACAACTAGTATTATCTGTAGACATAAACTGTCATTGCATATATCTGTTCGATTTTTAAAATTAGGGTTGTGGGGCAGCCTGGGTGGCTTAGCAGTTTAGCGCTGCCTTCAGCCTAAGGCGTGATCCTGGAGACCCAGGATCGAGTCCCACGTCAGGCTCCCTGCATGGAGCCTGCTTCTCCCTCTGCCTGTGTCTCTGCCTCTCTCTCTCTCTCTCTCTCTCTCTGTGACTATTATAAATAAATAAAAATTAAAAAAAAAAAAGAAAGAAAAGTAGAACAAAGCCAGGAGCTTGCTTGGCTTCTGGAGTCTGATGGTCTAGTGGTTCTGCCACATACCTCCTGTGCAACTTTGGGTAAGCCACCTTTTCCAAGCCTTAGTCTCCTCCTCTGTAAAAAGTGGATGATGATAATACCATCCTCAAAAGGTTGTAGTTTAGACAAGCAGAGTTGGAGTAAGGGCAGTAATAAGCCAGGAAAATAGACAAAAGAAGACTAGTTAGAAAGCTATGGCCTCCTCTTCAAGGTCAGTGAAGTAGAGAGAATCAAAAGGAGCCCCTTTGAGAGTGAAGATTTAAAAAAAAAAAAAAAAACACCACAGTCTGAAGAGTTCAAATACAATATAAGGAAAAACGGTAAGATAAAGAAACACTACTCTTGTTTTCCTTCTCCTCATAAGTCAGCCAAAAGAAAAAGCAAAAGAAAGGGGAAAAATATCAAAAAAAGCAAGCAAGTTTTAAAACTTAAAAAATCTCAACGTCCTCATCAAAAGAAGATGACATAAGTAACTACTTTACCAAGTGCTTTGTGTTAAAAAGGTTCTTTTTAATTATGCTAAAATTATTCCAAAAGGGGATGGCATCTTAATATATAAGCTTTTTATTTGACTAGAAAATTTTGAGCATTATTGTGAAATTGTAATTAAAGTTAGTTGCTTTCAAATGTTAAGAATTGTTAAAGGCTATAGTTTGATTTTGTTCTTCCACTGCCAACTAACTGAATTTCATCATGCTTAAAATCACAATCTTAACACCCAAATCTGGACAAATGTGCACAGAACACATCCTATACACAGTCACATCCCCACACATAACAGCTGCCTAGAAGAGCAGCCCTGCACTTCCCAGGCCACAAATTCCAGCTTCCAGAGAATATTCTGAGGCACGTGTCAGCAAGCCCCAGCCTGTCCACCTGCTAGTAGGCCAAGCAGTTTGGAATTGAAGTGGATCTCACCAAGTTGCTGTGGACATCAGCATCTGTATTTGAATCTGCCTATAGGCCTCAAAGTGTATCTGAGAGACTCATGCTGGATGTTTCTGGGGACCACCACTGAAAAACACTTGCACCTGGCTTTCAGAACCTAATATCCAGCTCTTGAGGACATGGTACTCCATCTTGCCTGTCCAGGCTTACCATTTTGTTTTTTATTGTTCACCTTTGCTTCTGTCGAGCCTGTTCCTCACTGTCCTACCACAATTCATTGTCTGTCTCTGCTACACAGGTCATGCTCTCATTCTACTCCTGAGTCTACTCTTTTTCACTCTTTACCCAGTACTCCACAGGCATGCCTCCCTCTTCTCCCCACTCATCCTCGTTTGACCCAGTCTTTGGCTCAGTTTAATCCTGCCTCTTAAATAAAACCTTCTGGACACCTGAATTATCTTAAAACTCCAATTTTGCTTGTTTGTGTTCAGTGCCACACAGGTAAACATATAATTCTTTTCTAATTATTTTTTGTATGTTTTCTTTCTATTTCTCTAACCAGATTGTCAGCTCCTTGAGGGCAGGGGGGCCACAGTTTATTTCCTTGAATCTATCACCATGCCTAGTAGACCATAAACTAGGTTTTGAATAATTTCTCTGTTGCAGTTTTTACAGGTAGGGCAACTAGACCATCTCCTGAGAGAAGGATCTGACTACATTGGCTAGCCCATATTGTCTAACCCCTGGTAACCTCTTTTATTTATTATCTTCAGGCCATTGTCACTACAGGAATAGGGGGTGATGCAGCATTCTTGCCTTATGACAGGATGTTAACTTGATCTCTCCAACAAATAGGAAGAAAATGTTTAAAACACTGGATATTCTAAACTATTTTCATAAAAAAATACAGGATACCTAGAATCATAGAATCTTACAGTAGGAAGGGGCTTTGGTGTCCAACCTTTCCCCGCCTAGTACAAAAATTCCTTCAGTACTCTTTCTGACAAGCCTCAGTTTTCTATGTCTGACAAGAAAACCAAGTACCTTTTGAAAACTCATTTTAGATAAAAATAAATTTCATTGTCCTTTTAACCTGTTTCAGAATTTGTAAAGTATTGTGACTATCAATTACCACACCAGCTCTCATGAAGAAAGGTGGGTTTTAAAATACCAAAAGCTAGAGGGAGCAGCAAATCCTGTTAGTGGAGGTATTGCTGGTGCCCAATGAACTTCAACAGGGCTTGGAAACCCTCTTGGAGAGGAGGTTTAGTGAATTGTATAGGAGAGGACATCTTTAGCCAGAATTTAAACTCACACCTACTTTGCCAGATTTTGTCACTTCTTACACTGCATGTGATTTTTAATGCTGACCAGAGGTGATCCCATCCAAACAGCACTGTATCCAATTGTGAAACCCTCTAGCTCCTTCGGTATAACCCCTGAAAACTAAACATTCTGTAATTTGAATTTGTGACCCAGTTACCATGTGTCTCACAGTAAAGTGGATAGTGTATAACAAATAGCCAGAGACCACTTTGACTAAGTACCTATAACACATATGGCATGATAATCATTCATCATTTATATATATATATATATGTATACTCTAAGCAATAATTATTAAGTGCAAAGCAGTAGCAGCATATATAACTTGTACTTTCAAATATTTTCTTTGTTAAAAGACAATGGTATCAATAAACAGACCATTGATCAGAAAACAAATATTGATTTTTTAAATGTCTTGAACATGTACTCAACTATTAATGTTTAACAGTAATTCTTACATGTCCTTATTCATTTTCTTCTATGTCAGATAGGCTATACTTAATATAAAGACATAGAAGTCCTTTAAAGAGCTCTTTGGGGAAGAAGAAAAACTTCAATGGAAAATATGACAATTACATTATAGGAACATTGACTTTGAAGAATTATGTAGAATGCAATTTATTTCCTAATTCTGAACAATAATGCTATTCCAATGAGATATACACCCAGGAAACAAAAGATGCCCTCTTTTCCATATCCTGAAAGTATATCTATTTAAATATTAAAAAGTCTCAAGTAGTTACAGTGGAGATCTAAACATAGGATAAGTTCTTTAAGAGTCCAGGAAACTTAGGTTGGAAATATTATGCAGTGTGGACTAAGAAGATTAAGAATACACAAAGAATGTAGAAAGACCATTTGAAGTACACTTGAAAAAAATAAAATAAAAAAAAAAATAAAAAAAAATGAAGTACACTTGAGAGTTGGCCAGAAAGGTATGACATTTAGGCAGGTAGCAGTGGACATGACTACTTACAAGGGCCTTACCTGAGAGAATACAGAATGCTGCGGCAAGAGCTAAGATTCTGGATTCAGAGACACCTGGGTTAAGATCAGAAGCCCACCATTTATTATCTATATGACTTTGGTTCAGGTACACTATTTAATTTCCCTGTGTATCAGTTTCCTCATTCAGGATTGTTGTGAGGAACAGACCCAGCATACATCTGATGCATAGAAAGTACTCAGTGTCAGTCCCAACCTTCCCTGACCACTTAGCCTCTGTGGTACCTTCCTTGCAACAGAGGGTTCCACATCTCATACACAAGACGGACCCTCCAAGGACTGAAAAAAATGTTGGAAAAATGAGACAAGGATGCCTGGATGGCTCAGTGGTTGAGCATCCGCCTTCGGCCCAGGGCGTGATCCTGGGGTCCTGGGATCGAGTCCTGAATTGGGCTCCCTGCAGGGAGCCTGCTTCTCCCTCTGCCTGTGTCTCTGCCCCTCTCTCTGTGTCTCTCATGAATAAATAAATAAAATCTTAAAAAGAAAAAAAGAAAAACGAGACAAAAAGCCCATCTGACAAGTTCTCTGTATCTACATTTTTATATTACTAGTCCAGACCATTATTGTCCCATTCCTAGACTATAATAGCCTATTTTTCTTCCTGTGACTTTTAATCAATTTTTATCTTGCTTCCTTACTATTCAAAGCACAACTCATAGAATACCATTTTTGCTTAAAATGGTGTAACTTCTGTTTAAATCAAACACACCAGGGCCTATAAAGCCCTATGTGAGTTTACGCTCTGCTTGCTTTTCTGACTACGCTCCCTTCATCCTCCCCTTCATTTGTGAGCCTCAGCCTTACCTTTCTCTCCCAAGCATACTGAATTCGTTTCCTTCTCAGGCCTTTGCATATGGTGTTCCCTCTTGTGCTGGATTATGCTATATCAGCTTGGTTAACCTGGGAACTCTCTTTCCCAGAATCTTCTTCTGTGTGTGGTTCTAGGTCAGAATTAACCTAAGAGGCACTTATGTGAGATTTGGAAGGTGGAAGTGAGGAAATGGCCATTACTCTTGATTAGGTATAAGACAGACACAGTGTTATCCCAAGGATTCCAGCTTGCCCTTGTTCTCCTCCATGGTCAGTTCATCTTCATGACTGCTGGCCTTGTGACTAACTATGATCCCAAACCCCCCACCAAATACTTGAAGTTCACGCACAGAGGCAGTAGTTACACAGAAGCAACAGCTTCCTATAGGCCCCTAGCAGTCCCAGCGTGGAAGCTGAACAGATTTGGCTTTTTGGATTTTCTTAAAAGCTCTGACTTGTTCAGCTGTACCAGTGCTTCTGAAGGATTGATCAGTGAATCTTTCTCCAATTCCCTGAATACTCTCCCTGGCTTTTATACCCAAAGATCCTTCCTCATCTGTGAAAAGTCTGATTCCTATAGTAAACCTTTTATTCCCATAGTACTCAGATTGCCTCTGCTTCCCTGATACACCCGTGCTACTTTTTTTGCATGGCTGTTCCTACCTCATCATTTGAGTTTCAGCTTAAATGTCAGTCACTTCACAGAGTCTCCGTCCCTTCTCAACCTTAATGAAATAGCCATCTTGTCCCCAGACCCTCTCTATTGTAGTGCTTTCCAAAGTTGATGTGTGCACCCTCTGGGGTGGATTAAACAAGAATATTCATAACATTTTTTTTGTAAAAAAAATTAAAATAAAGAGAGGTGCCTGGGTGACTCAGTGGCTGAGCATCTGCCTTTGGCTCAGGTAGTGTTCCTGGAGTCCTGGGATGGAGTCCCACATCAGGCTCCCTGCCTCTGCTTCTGTGTCTTTCAGGAATAAATGAAATCTTTTTTAAAAATTTAAATAATAAGAAAGCTGAAGAGTTTTTATAAATCTGTGAACTCAGCTGTTGATACTGGCAGCTTCACTGGATGCATTTGTCAGGTGGTCATGTGTTACATGGAGATTTCCTGCAGAAAAAATGAGACATCCACAACTGGAAGGCATTGACATATGTCATTCAGTCACTTCCAGTGCATTGAAATGATGGATTGCCACTTATGTGGGCACAATCTTCTCTGGCTAACTCTAAACTACAACCGGGATTATGAGGATTATAAAATAGAGTGCTAACTGAGGCAACCTTCACAAAATGGGCAAGTGGCTTCAAAAGATTCCTACTAAGAAATTCATATGGAAGATAACACTAAGAATGCAAATATAAACTAACAAAAGAAGGACGCCTGGGCGGCTCAGTGGTTGAGTGTTTGCCTTTGGCTCAGGTCATGATCCCGGGATCCTAGGGGGAGCCTGCTTCTCCTCTGCCTATGTCTCTGCCTCTCTCTGTGTCTCTTATGAATAAATAAATAAAATCTTTAAAAAAATAAACTAACAAAAATAAAACACACATGCAAAGGATGCCTGTTATAATTTTATCTAGAGGGACACACAATTTTAAAGATCTGATAACTATTGTCTGTTTCATTCTCTTTTATCACAATCTGATAAATCAAACCTCATCACAATCTGAGATTATCTTTTAAAAATATTTATGTAGTTATTGCCTATCCCCCAACCCCACCACAAACACTAATTTGAGTTTCTTGACTACAGAAAATTTCCTCTTCACCACTGTATCCACAGTGCCTAGAGCAGTGCCTGACACCTAGGAAGTACTTAATATGTATTGGGTTTTGTTTTTTTTTTTTGTTTTTTTTTTTTTACTTAAATGACATGTTTCACCCTACATTTTCTTCCAGGCCTTTCCCAAATTAATCTCAACTACTCTTGCCACTATTGTTTAAATTTACCATGCTTACTTCTATCTTCAGCTTTGTTGATGCTCTTTTATTCAGCTGCTCCCCTCACTCTTCATCCCCATCTGACTCCCACCCAATTCATGATGCAAATCTTGCTTTCCCATCCCACTCAGTACTCCATCCCAGAATGCTCCTAGACTACTGTGACTACCCTGTCATAAATTTTAACAATAAGAACTGTTCCCTGAACTCAGGACAGAGCTGCCAGGCAGGAGTGCTCACTTTGGACTGTGAAGTGAGAAAGATAAACAGTTCTTTCTTTAAGTAGGGAATCCATATAATTTATCATCCAAACTGAGACACCTGTGAAAATAATCACATGGCACACTTGTGTAAACAGATCAGTTGCTTCACTGAGACACCTGCACCCCAATGTTTATAGCAGCAATGTCCACAATAGCCAAACTATGGAAGGAGTCTCGGTGTCCTTCGACAGATGAATGGATAAAGATGTGGTCTATATATACAATGGAATATTACTCAGCCATCAGAAAGGACCAATACCCACCATTTGCTTCGACTTGGATGGAACTGGAGGGTATTATGCGGAGTGAAGTAAGTCAGTCGGAGAAGGACAAACATATGCTTTCACTCATACAGGGAATATAAAAAATAGTGAAAGGGATTATACGGAAAAGGAAGGGAACTGAGTGGGAAAAATTAGGGAGATAAACCATGAGAGACTCCTAACTCTGGGAAATGAACAAGGGGTAGTGGAATGGGAGGCAGGCAGTGGAATGGGAGGCAGGCAGGGGAATGGAGTGACTGGGTGACGGGCACTGAGGGGGGCACTTGATGGGATGAGCACTGGGTGTTATACTATATGTTGGCAAATTGCACTTCAATAAAAAATATACATATAAAAAAAAGAACTGTTCCCTGATTTAAAATTTAAATTATTTTGCTATACCAGAAAGCAGTTTGTATCTGAACAAAGTTTTTATATTAGAGAAAGTGGTAAATAAATCAGTAAAATATTTAGTCTGTAAACTTTACTTTTGAATTTAAATGCCAGTGATCTCTAGGTCAGTTCATTGAAAAAGCTATCTAAGATTTCTTTATCTTTCCTGGGAAAACAGAAAGCTGCTTTCTTCATAGAAAGGAAGATACAGGGAGAGACTGCAATTACAGATACTTAAAAAAAAATTTTTTTTGGCCTGTATAGAGAGAAGATGAAATTAAGTGATAGGGAAGAAAAGCAACCTTCCTTGCTGATAGAGTTAGTTACCTTGTTGGTAGTCACTGGGCGAAGAGATCATTTGAAGCATTTTGATGCCAAGTTATTTTACAGTTCCCACAAGGATTTTTGAGCCAACATTTTAAGGAAGTAAGTAAATCACAAAGAAGCCATCAAATCTAAGTTTGTGAATAACATTATGAACTGGACCAAACTGATAAAAGATTAGAGGAAAGATGTCAAATCATCATAACTATTTGCTTTCTTTAAAAGCTTGCTTTATGATTGAAGAAATTTCATACTTTAAATATACTATTTTATTATACTGTTTCAAGTTGACTGTTTTCATAGAGAATTTGTTTCACTTTTAAAAAAAAGGAGGGGAGAGTTGCTGGTGCCCCCATCTGGAGGGAACGAGGCCGTGGCCTCTACCTTCTGTGTGGAGCACAGAACCGATTAGGCCCAGCCACCTACCACAGCCTTTCTTAACCACCAGACAACTGAACTTCCTCCAGAAGGAGGAACTGAACACCAAAATCTGTAATTATGAGAGGAGAAATGTCAAAATAAACCATATAACAGGAAAAAGAAGTTTTGTTACTTAAAAGTGTGATCAAATCACTTCTATAACATTATCAACAGCAGAATTTACCTCAGGGCAGACAGAGGCCTCTAGTTTGGAGCCTTTGATTAGGGCCTGATTGGCATAGGAGTTTTTATCGAATGGAAACTAAAGCAAAAGTGAGCTAAATTTATCTGAATGATAAGGAAACAGGAATTATCTCTGGCAGTTAGGAAGGCTGTTGGGGATCCTGGAACAGCAAAAAGAGAGGCAGTAGAGGGAGATGGGAAGGGGACAGAAGGCTGGAGTAAAAGGTAAAGAAGAACAGTGGGAAGTTTCCTGTGGTGGGATGACCAGCTTTAAAACACTGCTGTGTGGGGCATCTGGGTGACTCAATGGTTGAGCATCTGCCTTCGGCTCAGGTTGTGATCCCAAGAATCCCGGGATCGAGTACCACATCAGGCTCCCTGCAGGAAGCCTGCCTCTCCCTCTGCCTGTGTCTCTGCCTCTGTGTGTCTCTCATGAATGGATGAATAAAATCTAAAAAAAAAAAAAAAAAAAGAAGAAGAAAAAATTTGCTGTGTAACATTTGGTTTTAAATGTGAGGCTTCCTAGGACTCTGGAAATATTGGGAAACAATGAAAATATTGGATTTCTCATTGGTGGAATAGAGGCTTACATCACCCTACTTGGATACTGAAGGTAAATACAGAAGGCTAGAGCACTTTGGGGCCACTTGGGTTATATGGCAGCCACGGAAGTGTGCTGCGCAGATCACCATGCAACAAAGTTCACTGTTCAGCTACAAAGAAGGCAGTTAGCTGCAGAGCCTCTAGCTGTCACAGCTTGGCTCACACCAGATTTCAGGCCATGGTCTTACATGGTCTTCCAGCCAATCAGAGTATGAAAAGAATACTAGGGCCTGGCCATGTCATGTCTGCCAAGTGCAGGACTCACCTTCTGGGTGGTTTTTAATCAGAGCTCCCCACTAGGTTGACTAAGACTTAGTCAGATCTGCATCAGTCTGAGGCAGTGTCTGCCCCAATTCTGCTGCTGCTCTTTTATTTTTGTAAGGGTTACCTTCTATAAAACTCTGGCACATCCAATTCTGTCTCAGTGCCTGCTTCCCAGAGAACCCAAATGACACAGGTTACATATACTGTTTATTTTGATCACTAAATGTTAGCTGCTATTACCTTATTATTCCCTCCTACAACCCCAAACACAGACTTTTAACACTGGGAGAAACCTTACAGATGGAACTACAACCAAGATTCTGGAAATGAAGATATTACTGGTCTGCCACACATTGGCCAAGTACTTTCGACAAGTCCCATGGCCTCTCTGAGTAGAAGACTACTTCTCTGGTCTTAGGTTATTTTGATAGCTAATTTTCTACTGAGGTAGAAATTAGAAGCTGCCAAAACAGTTTCATTATTTCTCCATTTCCTATCACATGAATTGCTAAGTAATATCCAGGTAGTTCCTACATTGCTCCATTCCTCTGCCTGAAAGTAAGAGTCTCCAATTGTCCAGTTACCCTATGTGGGTCTCTCAGGTTCAGGGCAGACAATAGAAGGGATGCTATTCCTTTTATAACTGAGAAGAACATTCACAATTCTTCCTGCAGCATCCTTGGTGTCATCTGAAACCTGCATCCTTTACCCAGAGATCAGGGTAAAGATCAGGGTAAAGAGAGAGACCCAAGAAAGAGGTAGGTCACACCAGGTTGGTAGGTAGCAGTTTTTGTTTGTTTTAAAGATTTTATTTATTGGAGAGAGAGAGAAAGCAGAGCGAGAGAGTGAGCCCTGGGTGGGGGGAGTGGCAGAGGAAGAAGCAGACTTCCCACTGAGCAGAGAGCCAGACTCAGGACTCTATTCCAGGACCCTGGGATCACAACCTGAGCCAAAGGTAGATGTGCAACCAGCTGAGCCACCCAGGTGCCCAGTAGGTGGCAGTTTTAATAAGCAAAGGGAACTTAGACACTAGGCTTGTCTTGGGTGGCAACAAGATGAATGGATCTCACACCTGCCCACCAAACCAAAATTGAGTTCAGTCACATATACTGTGCAGGTGTTCTCAACATCACACCATTATCTCAAGCCTATGTCCTTAGAGCAGCCTCTGGGAGTTGGAAAGACAAGTGGAACCCATATTTCTGGCAGGAAAGGAAGCAAGGAACCTCCTATCTCCCAGCTCCAGCTCACAGGTCCAATGGAAGGTTCATCTTTCAGTGGCCTTCCTAAATAGGAAAGGAGAAGTGTTCTCATCCTTCTTATTAGTTCCTGAAATATGTAAGATCCTTGAGGTTGTGGATCCTTGAGGATATCTCAACACAACCTTCATATTATTTGGGCTAGAGAGAGATTTGTTTTTTCCGAATTTTTATAGAAAGAAAAA
This sequence comes from Canis lupus familiaris, assembly GCF_011100685.1. NCBI lineage: Eukaryota > Metazoa > Chordata > Mammalia > Carnivora > Canidae > Canis > Canis lupus. The sequence goes on from NC_049253.1 coordinate 39,647,459, forward strand.
AAAAAAGCAAGGATAATTTATCAGCAAAGAAGTAGAGAATTTACACATACTACATGTTTTCTCCCCTGTTAACACTAGTCTTTTTTTCCCCAGAGAGGAGAAATAGACATCCTAAAGACACCGATTCTGTTCATAATGATCTTTTTTGAATTTATTTAAATTTAATTTGTAACCTGTCTTCTAAAAGGGACCCCAAAATCTTTTTATACCTTCCTAAAACAAATCCAAAAAACTAGCCACAGCCTATTATATTTCTCATGTGATGGAAAATTATGTATAATGGTATCAGAACACCTTGGGCCCAAGATGGGCATTTTCCTAATGGGTTCCTATGACAATGAAAATCAGGAACATTAATAGTCTTTACATTGTCTAAATTAACCCAGCAGTAACAGCAGATCTTACAGATTAAGGCAATGAACTGCGTTGGTTTCATCTGGCACACCCAAGAAATCTGGCAAAAGAATAAGAACCAGTCTCTGTTTCTTTATCCTTTATGAGATTAAATATTGATAATGTGCAGTGATTTATCTTCAAAGGAGCTATTTCCCCACTATCACAAAATCACCAATATCTTTCAAAACCAACTAAAATGTTATCACCCTTTGAAGTTTTAAGTATAAACACATAAAAAGTAAAAAACCATCAGATGGTTCTTGAGGAAGATTTTGACATAAGAACTTGGCTGTTGTTATTTCAAAGATAAAAGCAGAAAGATAGAGGAACTAGTCCCTGCTGGACCTGGGGTTGATATATTTGTCCAGGGGCAGACCCAACAGTTCTCACCGTCCATTGAAGGAGGGGTGGTAGTGGAAATAAGGAACAATGAAAACTTACATTAACCTTGAAAAGAACTTTGCTGTTGAGTTTGTTTGTGGTCATTTTATCAAATGATAGAATTTTCTTGCTTTAAAAAAAAAGCATGAGCTCCCTCCAGTGGCTACTCCAATAGTTTCTAAAATCAAGATATTTTAATTAGAAAAGGACTCACACACACCTGGCTTTTCTGAACATGATTGATATTATTGGCTTCTAACAAGAGAGAAAATAATTAGAATTCACATGTTAGTCAGTTACTAATCTTGAAGTAAATTTTGCTGGTGGATGTATATTTTAAGTTTTTACTTTAATAAATCAAATCACACAACTGAAGAGGTAGAAGGCACTACAGATTGTGTATCTGTTCATCCAACAAATATTAACCGATTACCTACTATGTGTCATACATTGGTCTAATTGTGGAGGATTGAGCAGTAAACAAAACAAAGTCCTCATTAAATTCATCCTCTAGTGGCAGAGAGACAGACAACAAAAAATTAAGCTAGTAAATACATACTAGGCCAGAGCCTTATAAGAGCTATGGAGAAAAATAGAGCAGAAGGGAGTAAGCAGTGGGAGGCAGGATAGGAAGTCAGGGAAGTCATCTTGTCACCTTGATAACAAGATGTCTCTTGAGTGGAGACCTAAGGCAAGTGAGGGAGCAAGACTTGTGGTTCTTATGTCAGAGTAGGCACCTGTTGTGATGAACACTGGGTGTTATATGTGATGAATCACTAAATTCTATATCTGCAACCAAGATTATACAACATGTTACCTAACTAGAATTTAAATAGAAACTTGAAATCAGGGATGCCTGGGTGGCTCAGTGGTTGAGCATCTCTTTTAGTTCAGGGTGCGATCCCCGGGATTGAGTCCCACATCAGGCTCCCCACAGAGAGCCTGCTTTTCCCTCTGCCTGTGTCTCTGCCTTTCTCTCTCTGTCTCTCATGAATAAATAAATAAAATCTTAAAAAAAATAAATAATTTCAGAAAGTCTTTTAAAAACTTGAAATCATAAATGAATTAATTAATGCAAATGTATTTCTGTGAGAATTTTAAAAAGAAAACAACTCTAAAAATAAATAAATAAATCTTAAAAAAAGGGGGGGGGGCACCTGGGTGGTTCAGTCAGTTGAGCATCTGACTCTTCATTTCTTGATTTTGGCTCAGGTCATGATCTCAGGGTCCTCAAGCTCTGTGTTGGGCTCCATATTCAATAGTGAATCTGCTTGAGATTCTCTCTCCCTGGCCCTCTGCTCCTCCCCACCACATTCGCACTCCTGTACAGGCTTGCTCTCTCTCTCTCAAAATAAATACATTTTTTAAAAAAAAGGAAACAGCAAGTGTGAAGGACTTGAGGGGTGATACATTGAAGGTAGGAGGCTATTTTGCCTGGGGCTGAGTGGACAAAGGGGAGTGTGATGGGAGAGGAGAAAGAAGCTTGGGATCAGATTATGTATGGCCTCCTCTGCCACTGGAGGACATTAGCTTTAAAGCTGAGGGCGTGATCCTAGAGTCCCGGGATCAAGTCCCACGTTGGGCTTCCTGCATGGAGCCTGCTTCTCCCTCTGCCTGTGTCTCTGCCTCTCTCTCTCTGTGTCTCTCATGAAATCTATCTATCTATCTATCTATCTATCTATCTATCTATCTATCTATCTATCTGAGGAGAGAAGTTGGAGGAGCAACCAGATCAATTTAAGGGTCCCTCTAACCACCACTATAAGAACATACATAATGAGGGGCTAGGGAAGAAGCAGAGTCAAAGCTGTCAAAGGCCAGTTACCAAACTTGTTTCCAGAAGGAGTGAGAGACCAACTGTATCCAATACTGCACCTAAGATAAAGATTGAAACTGACCATTGAACTTAGCAACAACAAGGTGATTGGTGATCTTGATAAAAAGTTTTAGTGGAATGGTGGAAGCAAAGGATGGTTGGCAGTTTCTTAAAAAGTTAAATAAAACCTATCATATCATCCAGCCATCCACTCCTAGGCACTTATCAAGAGAAATGAAAATGTATGTCCACATAAAGACTTGAACAGAAATATTGATAGCCAAAACCTGAGAACAATTCAAATAGTCAATAGGTAAGTGGACAAGTAAATTGCATTATAGTCATATGATTAAATGTTACTCAAGAATAAAAGGAATGAATTATTGATATACATACACAACATGGATGCATTTCAAAATTATTATGCTAAATGAAAGAAGTCTGACACAAAAGAATAATGGGTGGCTCAGTTAGTTAAGCGTCTGCCTTTGACTCAGGTCATGATCCCAAAGTCCTGTGATTGAGCCCCCATCGGGTTCCTTGCTCAGTAGGGAGTCTGCTTCTCCCTCTGCCCCTCTCCCGCTTCTGCTCTTTTGCTCAAATAAATAAATAAAATCTTAAAAAAGAAGAAGAATGTAGGATTCCATTTGTATAAAATTTCTGCAAATGCAATCTTATCTACGGTGACAGTAAGCAACAGCGTGTTTGTCTGGGGATGGTGGAGGCCAAGGAAACTTGGGGATATCTTCATTATCTTGATGGTAATAATGGTTTTGTGCATGCATACACACACATCAAAACTGATGAAATTGTACACTTTATGGCCAATTTCTCATACACTAATTACATCACATCTTAATAAATCTGGAAAATAAATACATGATCACAAAAAAATAAAGGATGGGATCTCCTGTGGAAGCAGAGGTATTGACCTCAGATGGGCTCAAAGAAATATCACCACCACATGAAACCCATCATCCCCAAATATTATTGTTTTGTATCAGTGAATAGAGTATATTTAGCATCAATTCAATGGAAAATTTCAATTGATCATCATATAGATCATACCTCCATATGACAATGTAACAGTCATGAGGTTGGAATGAGAATGGCTTTGTTCAATACTCTCATTTTACGAGGATATATTCCCTAAGGAATTCCACAAATCTCTTATGGAAGTTACTACCTGTCTCAATTTGAGTTAGTTTCTTTGTTCTCTGTGTATCATCCCTCCAGCATATCAAAACTTTATACAGCTTTCAAGACCTATCTCAAGTACACCCATCTTCATGAAACTTTTCCTTACTTCTCAAAACAACCATAATCTCTCCTTCCTTTATCTCCTTCCTTTAATATCTCCTTCCTAATCTCTCAAAGCTTCATTGTACCCAGCCAAAATACTCCTTGGTAGGACTACCCATCTCACTAAGTTCTGACCAAGAAGATAAATGTATTACATTGTTTGGAACTTCTATAAAGCTAATTCAGCTGGGAGGTGAACCCATTTGCGCTTCCACACCCTCTTTCCTCCTACTGTTTGTAGTAGAGATTTAATGGCTCAAGATGTGTTCAAACTGCTGTCTGGAATATCATAACCCACCCCACCCAAAAGGCGCCCCAAATAAAAATATAAGAAGAGTGTGCTTCTAATGCAATCAAAACTTAAACCAGCCCCCAGTCTTGGTGCCTTTAATAAAGAGATATTTATTCCATTTGAATCCAGATGATTTGATCCATTTTATAATTACTATAGGGTCTCTTCTGCAAAGGTATTAAGGAGATTTTCTTTCCTAGAATAATTCATTTCAAGTTAAAAGTTATTTGGGATCAGAAAAAGATGGAAAGTTCCTTTGCCAATTCAAGACTAAATATAGAAATGAATATGGAGTTTTCTTTTTTTTTTAAATATTATTTATTTATTTATTCATGAGAGAGACACAGAGAGAGGGAGAGACACAGGCAAAGGGAGAAGCAGGCTCCACACAGGGAGCCCAATGTGGGACTCCATCCCAGGACCCTGGGATCACAACCTGAGCCAAAGGCAGACGCTCAACCACTGAGCCAACCAGGCGTTCCTAGAGTTTTCTTGATGTTAATCTGGCTCATATACATTAAACATATGCAGATTTGTTTAATATTTAAAAATATTGTTTAATATTTTAAAAATACATATTCAGTTAGTCATTCTCAGCCTTAGTTTTCTCATGAACAAACTTATATGCCCTCCTTAGATGAGCACAGAAAGCTTTTCATCATTAGGATATCATAACCTCAGCTGACTCACTTTTCTCATCTCCTTCCCTGCTGTATTACTCTCCTCCTAACATTTAATCACACCAAACTTCTAGCTATCCCTTAAATCCACCAGATTTTTTTTCTTTCTTTCTTTCTTTTTTTAATGTAGAAAGCCTTTCTTTCCTTCCTCCAGAAAAACTCTTCATCTTTCAGGATTTCAATCAACTAGTACCATAACTATGAAACATTCTGGTTCCTCTAGACTGGGTTGTCCTTTCCATGGCTTCCACTGCTCTACTGTAAGAACATTTTTATTCATTTTAAAAGTGCTTGTCTATTTGTCTCCCTTTTCAGTCTATGACTACCCTGAGGACAAATGCCCATGCTTCATTTATTTTTGTATTCCTTGTACCTACCCTACTGCCTGACATATAGATGGCAAACAAAAGTTTGTGAAATGACCTCAGTGTTCTATTCTTGTCATATTTTTGTGATTAAAGAGTCATAGTACATAAGTTTATGACTTTGATAGGAATTCTATTAAATAATTTCAAATTTTTTTCAATATATTTCATTTTTAGGACACTTTTCCTAATACAACCTAATCAAAAACGTTTTTTAAATCTAAATCTATGAATGGGCTTTTTAAAAAAACTTATTTACTCATTTAAGCCATCTCTACACCCAAGGTGGGCCTTGAACTCATGACTCTGAGATCGAGAATCCCCAGCTCTACAGACTTAGCCAGCCAGATGGCCCTCCGAATATGCTTTAAAAAGAGAAAAAAATATTGTTTACATTTACCCCTTAATAACTTAACAAGTATGTGACTCAATGATTAATAAAGAGAATAATCATTTTCCAAACATAGCTGAAAAATAATGGTGGTTTGCACAACATTCTTGATTCTGTTTGTGCTCAGGTGATTATAGAGTTCTCATTCTATTCAGTTCTTTTTTTTTTTTTTTTTTTTTTTTTTACTTTATTCAGTTCTGTGATGACCTGGACAGAAATGAAGTTGGTGTTTTGTAAATTTTTTTGAAATTTATTTAATAATCTCTACACCAATGTAGGACTTAAACTCACAACCCTCAGATCCAGAGTAGCAGGTGCACCTAAAATTGTTTACCTTAAGCAGAAGAATACCACTGCCCCTCTATTAATGCCAGACCAGTTACCAGATGATAGATAGCTATGAGGTTTTTTTGTTTTTTTGTTTTTTTGTTTTTTTGTTTTTCCATCTGGTTACAATCAAAACTGCCTGGGCTGAAATCCCAGCTCCCACACCAGCTATGAATTTGGGCAATCCATTTGTCTGAGCCTATCTCCTCCTCTGTAAAGTGCAGATAATTATAGTACCTAATTTAGAGCGCTTTTCTGAGAAATAAGCTGATACAAATGAAGTGCTTGCAACAGTGCCTGGCAGAGTGAGTGATGGGGCATATTTTTGTATCAACACCTTAACTCAATCATTCATTCATTCATCACACTTGCTTTTGCACACCATGAAATTGTAGAAATGTGTTCTCTTCGAATAACCCGCATCTGATTATAAAACTCTGGCTGAAGAATACTTATAGGATCATAACAACATCCTTTAAAAGATTTTAACGGGTTGTCCTTTAAATACAAATTAATTTGCATTTTAAGTCAATCAGCATGGTTGTATTTTATCCGGGCCACACCCTTTTCCCTAGTATGAGTCACGGTGGGTTGAAGCAACCAAAACAAATGGCATTTGGAGTCATAGCAAGGGACGCCTGGGTGGCTCAGCGTGACCCGGGGTCCTGGGATCGAGTCCTGCGCGGGGCTCCCTGCGTGGACCCTGCTCCTCCCTCTGCCTGTGTCTCTGCCTCTCTCTCTCTGTGTGTCTCTCATGAATATAAATAAATAAAATCTTAAAAAAAAATAAAGCCATAGTAAAAGAGTGACTTACGCACCTCATCGCTCTTGCCCCCGCCCCCACTCTGAAATAGCATGATGCTGTCTATCCACTCCCAAAGGAAAAAGTTTCTGCTCTCAGGCTGTGGGATTTAAAAAATACAATGATCCTTATCTGTTTCATAGGAGTGTCAGAATAATGAGATAACTGATACGTGTGGGGGAAAAATTTGCATTTCAGATTTCAGAAACGCTACGTAGAGCAACGATTGCCAGAGAGGGGGAAACAGAACAAACCTCGTGTAAACCGCTGTTGAACATTCCGGCAGTGGCAGAAGTTTGACACTCTCAGGCTCCCGTAATCCCGCTCCCCCCCTCGCTCCGCCCCTCCAGGAGACAAGATGGCGCCGCCTGCTGAGCTTCCCACGCGCTGTTTCCGGTCGCTCACGGAAGTGCGAGTCCCACACGCGGCCGACGCTGCCGGCCGTTGCCCGCGGAGAGGGGCTTCTTCATACCGCGTCTTGCGGGCGGCTCAGCAACCAGCATGTCTAACAGAAACAATAACAAGCTGCCCAGCAACCTGCCACAGTTACAGAATCTGATCAAGCGGGATCCGCCCGCCTACGTCGAGGAGGTGGGAGTGCGGCGCGGCGAGGGGAGGTGTGCAGCGGGGCTGGGATCCGCGCGGATCTTCCGGGGGGGGGGGGCGGTTCGGGTCCCCCTAGGGAGGGACACGCCCTCGGGTTGGTTCCCCACCGCATGGAAACTTAGCGCCATTTGGATTCTCTAAACTACATCGTAGTCCCAGCTGCCACGGACAGGCCCCTAGAGACGTGTAATTTGTGGCCGAACCATGGATACGATGGGGAAGAGGTGAGGCGAGGAACTTGCCGCCCAGTCCCGGGGCCGCCTCCTCACTCGTGTCCACGGTAGTGGGAGCCGAGAGAGCAGGGTCTTAACTGAAGCACGTCTGGGAGCCGCGGGTCTTCTCCTTGACGCTCTGGGAGCAAGCTGGAGGCCTGAGGGCTCTGTCGGAGTTGTTTTCTGGCCATGCCGAGCTTCAGATGTCTGTTGGATAAGCACAGATACGAGGCAATCGGAGACGGGACTGTGGAGTGCACTGGACCGCTTGGGACCGCTTGGGACCGCTTAGGACCGCTGACGGAAAGAAGCGCTGATTCTCAGGGTGCCTCGGTGGCTCGGTTAAGCCTCTGACTCTTGTATTTCGGCCCCGGTCATGACCGCAGCAGAGTCCTGGGCGGGAGCCGTGCCGGGGCTCCCCTTCCAGAGGCGAGTCTGCTTGAGGACGCTCCTCCCTCTGCCCGCCCTGCCTCCCCCCACCCCCACCATCCCGCCCCCGCCATGGTCTCTCCGACTCTCTCTAAAAGTAAATAAATCAATATTTAAAAATAATACTCCCCTAGTGTCTCTCTCACAACTTAAAGCTGCGGTCTAGGGCTGGAAGGTGGATGTAGGGCATGGAACTGAGGCCTGGAGAGTTCCAACATTAGGTCGTTGGGTTGTCGTTACAATTACATATAATTAAGCGAAATAATGTATGTAACGACTTAAACAGCAAGCGCTAAATAAGTGTGAGCTGTTCTGGTTATTGCCGTGTGCTGCTTTTGGCTGCGGATACATCCTATCTAGAACTCCAGGACAAAATCTTAAATCATTGTTTGAAGGAAGAGGGTAATTTTGACTGGAGAGTTTTACATAGTTGTGATGTTTTCGTTTTCTGACCTCTATTTTCCTGCTGCTGTGAGTGCTCTATATATTGAATCTGAGCTTTTGACTCTTTTCTCGACGTTCCTTCTACCATACCACCTACGTTTCTAATGATAAAGGAATGGGGTCTTTAGATTACCTGTGATGTGTCCACGTTTTTCAAGACTTCTTTTGAAGAATGCAGGTAAAGGAAAGATGTTTCTACGCACTTTTGCCAGTTCCCCTTTTCCACGCGACTATCAGAGATGTGTACTAAGTAATTTCTTGTTCTTTACTGAGAAAGTCATGTAATAGAATGTGACCGACTTAAATTTTATTTTTCTACAGTTTCTACAGCAGTATAATCACTACGAATCCAATGTGGCGGTTTTTAAATTACAACCAAATAAACCTAGCAAAGAACTGGCAGAGCTAGTGATGTTTATGGCACAGGTAAGATGATTTCTGAGTAAAACAAAAACTAATTGTTTCATACAGTTTGCAGAATATTTTTCCAGTAATACCCAACCTTATTCCATTTAGGAATGGAAACGTAATTTAAAAAAAATTTTTTTAAGTTTCCTCTTTTTTGCAAATTTTATTTTCTCCCTGAGCTGAATTAGATTTCACTGGAGCTTTTAGCAGAACTAACCAAAGCAAAACTTTCAGACTGTTTGGTTCTTTCTCAAACTCATTATAAGAGCAGATACTAAATCGTGGTCAGAGAAATTAGCATGTAGAATAAAAAGAAATTATTTGAAACCATCTATTTCTATCAAACAGGCTTTTACTCTCCTTTTGCAGAACATCATATATATGTGCATATGAATTATAGGAGAGAAAGAGAAACTTCAGAAGAACCTTTGCTTTGTTACAGATTGGTCACTGCTACCCAGAACATTTAAGTAACTTTCCCCAAGAGCTGAAAGATCTTCTCTCCTACAATCACACTGTCTTGGATCCAGATCTTCGAATGGTAGGTTCAGTATTTGGATTGATGTATTGTGCTGTGTTTATGTGAGAACAGGCTCAGCTAAATATCTTCTTAGAATGTAAATCAGAATGTGTCACCTGTCCTTAAAATCTTTCCATGGCTTCTATTTATATTTAGAGTAAAACTCAAACTTATTAACATGGCCTATAAGTCCCTACGTGATCTACTTCTTTCCAGTATTTTAAGATTTTATTTTTAGAGGCGCCTGGGTAGCTCAGTTGGTTAAATGCCTGCCTTTAGCTCAAGTCATGATCTCAGGGTCCTGGGATGGAGCCCCTGTTCAGCGGGGAGTCTGCTTGTCTCTCTCCCTCTGCTAGAGCCCTAGCACCTAAGAGGTTGTCCTCCCAGTCAAATAGTGGTACCTGACTAACCCAGAGGTCCAAAAGCCTGATGATGCAGGACTTGATCCCTGGACCCTGGGATCACACCCCAAGCCAAAGGCAGAGACTCAACCACTGAGCCACTCAGGCATCCCTGCATGCATTGTTAAATAAATAAATGAGTGTATTTTTCTTTATATGATTTTTTTAATGATGATCAATAGGTTTTTAAAAATAATTAATGGATATTTCCTTTGCTGGGAAACCAGGGATTGAGTCTGTGTAATTAACATTCCTCTTTTTAATTGGCAATTGTGATAACCACTAGTCCTTAACAACTGCTGGACTTTCTGCTTAGTGTATTTATTATTTTCCCAGGACTTTTTGAATCATTCCCAAGTTTTTCCTGCTTAACACAGATAGAACAGACTGTGTTTCTTAATGGAAGAAACAAAATACCTATATAGGTTAACTGTTACTTAATGAAATCAATAAAATTGATTTTCTTGTGTTTCTCTTTCTTTAACATTGTAACCTTTTTATGTCCTTTTTTTTTTTTTTTTTTTTTTTTTTTAAGATTTATTTATTTGAGGGGCACCTGGGTGGCTTAATGATTGAGCATCTGCCTTTGGCTCAGGTTGTGATCCCAGGGTCCTGGGATCAAGTCCCACATCAGGCTCCCAGTAGGCAGCCTGCTTCTCCCTCTGCCTATGTCTTTGCCTCTCTCAGTGTCTCTCTCATGAATAAATAAATAAAATCTTTTAAAAAGAGAGAGAGATTTATTTATTTGAGAGAGACAGCTTGCAGAGGGGATGGAAAGAAAAATTGCAAGCAGACTCCGTGCTGACCATGGAGCCCAACACATGGCTCAATCTCACCACCCTAAGATCATGACCTATGCCAAAACCAGGAGTTAGACATTTAACCAACTGTATCACGTACCTAAGTCCTTTTTATTCATTTCTTTTTTTAAAGCATTATTTATTATTTTTTGTTCAAATTGTTATCATTTGGCCAGTGGGAGCTTCTCAGTCCTTTTGGCAAAGCCCCTTCCTTATATTTTTGAAAGATCCTTACATTCTGGCGGAATAGTTCCAAAACCATTTTTACTGCTTTTCGTGCCCCAAGACTTGAGAATCAGCTATTCTCCAAGGATTACCTGTTCCATTAATGGAGAATGGTAGTAGAAGCCAAACCTTGGGTGATATGGGTACTCATGAAAGTTGGTGTAAGCAGGAGTGCTACAAATGCTGTCAGGTGATTGATGGTACTAACACTACTGCTAAGGAATGCCTTATAAGGTCACAAATTCAGATTGATGATTTCAGTTCTGTTCTTGTTACCTCACCTTTCTTATCTGTGTGCATTCATTGTGCACGGTAGGAGTTTGTCCTATCTTGAGACACTTGGCCTCCATAGTGAGCCCTCCCTCAGTCACTGTGTATCAATTATATTACCCTGTTTTACTTTCTTCATGATATATTTCAATGTCTGAGATACCCTGTTTACATGCTTCCTTGCTCCTCTATCCCCTCTTCCACCCCACTCCCATGTAAGGTTCGCGATGACAGAGAATGACTTTCTGTTTTCATGCACAGAATAGTGCCTAATTAGTAGAAGATACCACACTCTTTTGGGATATACATACTCCCTTTTCTCATCTTAATTTCATCATCATCATATATTAATATGTTTTCTTTTTTCTTCCTTAGACATTTTGCAAAGCTTTGATCTTGCTGAGAAATAAGAATCTCATCAATCCATCAAGTTTGCTAGAACTTTTCTTTGAACTTCTGCGTTGCCATGATAAGCTTCTGCGAAAGGTAAGGAGCAAAATTGCTTTTTCCCCCCTTACGTTTCACTTTTCCATGCAGTGACATTAAACTTGTAGATTGAATTCTTGATGTTATTGAATACGGTTAAAAATAATTTTAACAGGAAAAAAATCAACACTTGTGTGCATGCAATATAGTGCTAATAGCTAATAACATTTATTGAGTGCTTATTTTTTACCAGGTACCATTCAGAGATTCTTAGATGTTCATCTATTTACTCACAAAATGCACTAGGGTTTTTTTGTTATCATTATTTTAGAGATGAAAAGGCTGAGGCACAAAGAAGTAGAATGAGATGCCCTGAATCATGGGACATGTTAGTGGAAAGGCAGGAATATAAACCCAGGTATTGTAGCTCCAGAACCCGTGCCTTTTTCAACTGTGCTATACTGACTAGCTAAATCAGAGCACAGACTGGACACTCATAGCTATAAAAGCCCCCACACTATTTTCCAAAACACTTTTTTTTGTTATTAAATATTTCCCTGTGATTTTGTGTTTGCTTTTATAAGTAAGACCAGAAGCCGAAGGTTTGTGAAAGAAATTTAAGGAAGAAAAATTTAAGCTTATATTTATTAACTTAAAAAAATTTTCTTTTTCCCAAGTGTTAAGACACTGCCACCACTTGATTTTAGCAATTGTGAACTTCGTGATTCTAACTATAGGATAAAAGTTGTCTATGGAAGCATATTTTGGGCACCAGTGGTTATTTGTATACCAGGTGGGGGCTAAGTAAATGGAGCAACTTTCCTTTTTTTGAATAACTTTATTGTGATATAATTCACATGCAATTCATTTATTGAAAATATACAGTTCAGTGGTTTTTAGTATAATCACAGAATTTGCAACCATCACCACAATCAATTTTGGAATATTTTTATCCCCCCTAAAAAAAGAAACCCCGTACCTATTTGCATTCACTCCCCATTTACCCATCTCTGTCAGGCCTGGGTAGCCATCAGTCTACTTTTGGCCTCTATAGATTTGTCTACTCTGGGTATTTCATATAAATGGAATCACGCAATACATAATATTTGTGTCTGGCTTCTTTCACTTAGCATCATTCTTTCAGGGTTCATCTATGTTATTGCATGTATCAACGCTTCATTCCTTTTTGTTGCCAAATAATATTCCGTTATATGGGTATACCATATTTTGTCCATTCGTTGGTGAATGGACAGTTGAGTTGTTTCCACTTTTTAGCTATTATGGATAATGCTGCTGTGAATATTTGTGTGGATATTGGTTTGGAACTATCATTTTTCTTGGATATATAACTAGAGGTGGAATTGTTGGGTTATATGGTAGCTCTTTGTTTAACATTTTCAGGGCAACTTTCCTTTTGTATTTTAGCTGCTGTTTTGTTTTGTTTATGGTATCTTGTTATAGAATGAAAAGTAGGTAAGATTAAATTCTCCCATACTTTTGTACTTTGCTCCAAACTGAGCAAGGTTAGAAATGTTAATTAATATTTGTATGTTTTTGTTTCTTTTCCTCAGACTTTATACACACATATTGTCACTGATATCAAGAATATAAATGCAAAACACAAGAACAATAAAGTGAATATTGTAAGTACCCTTTTGTTTTCCAAGTTTGCAGCATGTACCAGCAATGTATCATATTGTCTTCTTTCTCCTCTTTTTCTTTAGGTGTTGCAGAATTTCATGTATACCATGTTAAGAGATAGCAATGCAACTGCAGCCAAGATATCTTTGGATGTGATGATTGAACTCTACAAAAGAAACATCTGGTAATATATATATGTATTTGTCTCTTGAGAAGAAGACCCATTACTACAGAGTACATATACAAATACTTTCTGGATTTTGAGCTCTTTAATATACTTCTCTTATAGATTAAGTTGGAATTAAAAATAGAGAGCAATCCAAAAACTAATAACATTGGCTACCATTTCTTGAGCCCCTTACACCTCATAATACCTCATTCAACCTTTAGAACAATATAATGCAAGTTATCTGGAATTATCCCTGTTTCATAGGTAACAAAACTGAAGTTCATATAGTGTAAGCTTAGTTGCTAGTCAAGGGTAGAGCTGAAATTCAAATCCAGATATCAGACTCTGAATTCTGTGCACTTTCTACTCTGTCACTTTGAAGATTTTTACATTAGTTTATCCCATGTATATAAAGTATCACATTCTATAAACTTTGATCTGTTGGTACTTTGCTCCCAATTCATGTCTTTTGCTTTTCTTATTCACTATTTTTTTTTTTTACTATTAAAGTAATACTTATTGCAAAAAAAAAAAAAAAAATTGGAAGAAGCTAGAAAGTGTTTTTTTTTTTAATTTTTTGATAGTTTTACCACCCAGAGATAATCAATCACTGTTGATAGCTTATGATATTTTCTTGCTTTTTCTTAAATGTGAATTTTTTAAAGATTTATTTATTTGAAAGAGAGAGGAGCATATGCACACACAAAGCAGGGAGAGGGTTAGAGGGAGAGGGAAATCCTCAAACAGACTCCCCCTGAGCTCCAGATGGGGCTTGATCCCAGGACCTGAGATCATGACCTCAGCTGAAATCAAGAGCCAGCCACTTAGCAGATGCCCCCTTTAACATGAATTCTTAAATACGGTTGCAATTTTGCAATACTATTAAGTTTCTATTTTTTGTTTCTCTTGTCTTCAGTAGATTCCTGTGTCATTAAAAATTCTTCAAAAAAATCCATATTAAATGGCTGCATAATTTTCTGACATAGGCTGGGCTAATGTTGAATTAAATGTTTTCCTAAGGTTGACAATTTAGTGATCTGTGGTGTTTTTTAGCAACCCATGACTATTTATTTATTTACTTACTTATTGCAACTCACAACTTTTCATACTATGGAGTCTAACATGTTGGAAATATATATTATTTTGTGCCATTGTCAGTGCTATGAAATGCAATAGAATGAATTTACTTTGAAACACTCATTTGTCTTACCCCAGGAATGATGCCAAAACTGTCAATGTGATCACAACGGCATGTTTCTCTAAGGTCACCAAGGTGAGTGTCTATAGGGCTATTTGAAGGCACTGCCTTGAGTAGTCCCAGTTCTCCAAATGGAAGGTGTAAGAAGATGGGCATATGAAGAAGAGGTACTGTATGGGCATGCAGTTCATGTTTAGTAAAGCTCTCTTTGTGTTTAGGCTGCTTTCCTGGTTCACCTGTGCTTTAGAAGGGCCAAAGTTAGGAGTTTTTTAAATGCTTTGTATTAAATGATAGCCTTAGTGTTTGACTATTCTTTTAAGGGCCCAGGCATAGCTGAAAGAAATTTAAGAACGTGTTTGACTTTCCGTTAGAAAGGCTTCAATGTCACTTTTCAGAGCTTGGGTTGGGATGTAGAAATTCCTGGCAGTCTATTTAAAGGATAACTATGTAGAGACTGGCTGTTTTTATCTAAAAATAACTTTTTAAATTATATATACTTTCAGGACAAAAAATGCTATGACAACATTATGTTTTAATTAGGAAAAACGGGGGGCTTTGGGTGACTCAGTTAAGTGTCTGCTTTCAGCTCAGGTCATGATCCTAGGGTTCCAGGATCAAGGCCCACATTGGGCTCCCTGCTCAACAGGGAGCCTCCCTCTTCCTCTCCCTCTGCCCCTACCCACAGTGGTGCTCTCTTTCTTGCGCACACACTCAAATAAATAAAATCTTTAGAAAAAATTTCTTGAGAAAAATGAACCCAAATCCCACCAGTCTAATTTTGTTCCTTCAGATCCTAGTTCTGTGCATGAATAATACATAAACAAAAGTATTTATTCTTCGTTGTAAGCCAGGATAAGTGATTAACTTTGTTCTTATTGGTCTTTAGATATTAGTTGCTGCTTTGACATTTTTCCTTGGGAAAGATGAAGAGGAGAAACAGGACAGCGACTCAGAATCCGAGGTTAAACATTCAACCATAGATGCTTCTGAACTTTACAGTAGTCTATCTGATTTCATTATTACTGTTGGTACAGATTATAAAATCCATGACTTCTCAAGTTAGAAAGAAACTTACATGATACCTTTGTCCTTTATTGTGTTCTGCCATGCTGAGGCTTTATTCTATTTAGAATTTGTCACTTAACATTTGCTGAGATTGGTTACAGAACTAATAAAAGATTCATTTAGCCTTGTTCTTCGTTCTAAAGCTATACCTTTAACTCACTATATTAAACTTAGAATGAAAATTGCCACCAGCATATTTTTTTGAGATGATGTCAGTATTCTAGTATTTAGAGAAGGAGAGGAATAATGTTGTGACATCTTTAAAAAGGCAAAATGAATATTTATGATGTCATGAAATTTTCTTTATTAAAAAGTATTTTTTACTAAAATAAAAAAAATCCTTTCCTCTGGTAACAAGAATATTTATTTCAGAATATGAATGTATTATATAGCTTAAGCATTTTCCTAATGATACTGTTTCTAGTTTCTTTTCTCAAATAAAAACAAAATTGTATTCTATACTTTGATAAAAGTATATACTATACTTTGATAAAAAGCAAAATATAAAAACAAAAATCAGTGCTGCAGTGAAAATCTTTGTATCTGTACACGTAGGCAAGTATTTTTTTTTTTAATTTGAAGTCATACTCATTTTTGTTAGTGATTGTGTAAGTACAAAAAAGACTTTAAAAGACTTACTATTTGCTTCTATGCAGATTTTCCTTGCTTACAAAGTGGTTTCTTCTTCAGGATGAAGGACCAACAGCAAGAGACCTGCTAGTGCAGTATGCCACGGGGAAGAAAAGCTCCAAAAACAAGAAAAGGTTGGAAAAGGCTATGAAAGTGCTCAAGGTGAGGCTTGTACCTGGAAGATGAGATAGGAATCATTAGACTATAGAATATGGAATTTTTAACAAAAGCTCTTTAGAATTTGAAATAAAGAAATGACATCTTTGAAAGACTTAGAAATGTGTGATAAATTTTTAAGTACTGTGTTTTTTTTTTTTTTAAATGATGAAATGTTTTCAGTTCTAACAAAATCTGTGACTTGAATAAATTAACTTGATTAAATTCAGTTTTCACTTGCTCTGATCAAGATGACCTATATTAGGGTATTTTTGCTAGACTTATCTTCTCAGAAGAGTACACCAATGAAATACATTTTATATTCTGTAATGCTTAGTCTGAAAACTCATTAATTTGGCCCTTCTCTGTTTTGTATAGTTTATGTTTCTAAATTCCTTGCAGTCTCACAGGGGCTATGTGCTGAAACATTACTGAGGTTTAATGTTAAAAGACTAAAACCACCTTTAGTTCTAGTTGAAAGATTTTGAGAACAAATTTGTTGTAGGTTCACCTCCCCCAGTAGTGTGGCGTAATGTAAATGTTTTTCCTCTCGTTTTATTTCAGAAACAAAAAAAGAAGAAGAAACCAGAGGTGTTTAACTTTTCAGCTATTCATCTGATTCATGATCCCCAAGGTATTATAATTATGACTTCCCAAATTCCTTTTTGGCTTTATCTCTGCTTGTGACCAGGGAATATAAGATCCGTAGCACTTAATAGACAACCAGTAATTGTTTAGTTGTTATTAGTTGGTTGTAGCCTGGGGGAATTATGTTCTGAAGTTATTAATTCCCAGTCCACAGCAAAATAAGAAAAATGTGGAAGAATACTTCTTTACTTCATGTCATTAACAACACAGTAGTGGTAGGACATTGTGCTTGAGTAAATGAAAAATGATACTCTTTTGTTGGTGAAGATTCTGATTTAGTAGGTCTGGGGGGTGGGGCCTGAGATTCTATATTTCTAGCAAGCTACCAGCTGGTAGCGGTCTGCGGACCACACTTTGAGAAGCAAGGCTCTGAGAACTGTTAAGTGGAGCTCCTATCAATCACTCAAGATGTTGATGCTAAAAATCTTGAAGATCCTTAAGACTTAACTTTGGGCACCATTGAAAGTACATTTACCTGTGTGAATCTTTTCATCTGTGATGCTGCTGTTCTTAACATCCTGGTTCAGCAGAATGATTCCAGGTACACAGTCACTGATCTAATGACTGACCTTCTCTACACCTGTTGAATAATGTTATACAGACCATGGACTTACACAGTGTACTTCTCTGATCTTCTTCTTTCCAGATTTTGCAGAAAAATTATTAAAACAACTAGAGAGCTCTACGGAGAGGTTTGAGGTGAAAATGATGCTCATGAACCTCATCTCCAGATTGGTGGGAATTCATGAGGTTCGAATTACATTATGTTTCTCATTTTAGTGAATATTAGAATTCTTGGTGAAAGGAAAGCCACTAAGGTAGAACAGTGGCTTAATTTTATCCCTCGAAACTATTTAAACCTATACAGTTTATAGAAGAATAAAATCTTTCACTCCAAAATAGCAATTTTTATCACTTTTTTTTTATCAGTAAGTATGGATGTTAAATTGTACATATATTCAATTTATGGACAGACTATTTTGTGTTCTATTTTTCTAGTTGTTTTACATATACGTTTTTCTGAGCCAACATAATCCGTGTATTTTTATTGACTATTAGTACATTTTGCAGTGTGTTTATTCCTTTATAGCTTTCCTGACTTCCAGACCCCTGGTAGGAGATTATCAGTGTTTGCAAAGCTGAATTTTCTGGTCATTTATTTCATTTTGAATTAAATTGTAGGAGTTCTTTGGTGGTATTACGTGTGTGTGTGTGTGTGTGTGTGTATATATATATATATATATATATACACGTCAAATCACCATGCTGTAAAACCTGCAACTATATATATGTATATATACACACACAGATATGCGTACATATGTGTGTGTATATATATATATCTGTATAGTGTGTACATAGTGGAAACTTCGCACATACTCATGGACTCACTGCCATTGTAGAAAAAGAGATTTCCAAAAAATGAGGCCATGAAGAAATGGCCATTGAGGTTGTTCTGTATCCTTTTGCTCTGGAGATGTGCTGCTCTGTATGTCATTAAATGTATTGCTTTCTTCAAAAGATTTTTTTATTTTTTAAAGTTTAATTGATTGATTGATTCTTATGTAATCATGCCCAACATGGGGCTTGAACTCGTGACCCTGAGATCAAGAGTTGCATGCCCTTCCACTGAGCCAGCCAGGCACCCCATTCAAAAAGTTTATTTAAAGAAAAAAAATAAAATAAGCTTGCTTACTGAAAATCTAGCAGTGTCAACATGTATTCAATTAAAAATGAAAGTATATGGAGTGAAAACACTTGTCCCCTTTTTCTAAGTAAAACTTAATATCTTAAAGAATAAGATACTTTTTCTCCATGAGCTGTAGTCCCACAGCAGGATTACCTGGTCAATTTATGTTATATTTGTGCAAAAATATCATGTCAGGCCTGAATTTAAGCTTGATAGGAAAGCAAAAGTGATGTGTAATTTAAGCATGGTTTGATAGAAATGATGTTAGAGCTTCACAACTGACTGTAGTTGAGCATCCATCTTTATATTGAACCTGAATCTTCCTTATTACTTGTATGATCATGGTTTTGCTTTGTGGCTAAATAGGAAAAAATAATTGATTCTGACATGTTGAACTTTGGGAAGGACCAGTCCATTTCCAAAGTTTCTCTCCTTGTTAAAGATTACAGGTGCTTCAGTGAACGTTTTGTAATGTATGTTAATGTCAAATCACTATGCTGTAAAACCTGCAGCTGATATAATATACGTCAACTACAACTAAAAAAAAAAAAAAAATACAGTTTCTTTAATAACTAGATGCTGTCACCTTTATTTAGGTAGACTCCAGAGTGCTAGTGTTTTCTCTGTCAAACATAGAGCTTGGAGTATAACGAGTGTGATTGTGGACTGGTGTCCAGTAATGAAATGAGAACTGTTGGGGCTTTGGTGATTAAATAATACCAGGTGCTATTCAGATTTTGAGTTACTATTTTATCCTTTGCTTTGGAGCCTTAATATCATTGCTATCCCTTCTATATTCCTCTTTATCTTTGAAGGCTTAAAGTTATCTCTGTAGCCACACCAATTTTAAAAGTAGAAACGTTACATTTTGGTTGCCTCTTTTCCCCCTGGTTTATTCTGCATGTACGTTTTTCTTCCTTACCATAAGAATGGCAGCCTCACAGCCTCCCTTTCCTTGGGTAATACAGCACATTGAATAATGAATGCTTGTTGAGGAAAACAAAAGTAAAAAGTGGCCCCTAGTTAGTTGAGCTTGGTGATAAAATTGCGTTAAGGAGAAATAAAACTCTACAGCTTGAGTTACATAAATAAAAGTCTGTGCATTCTTTTTTCCACAGCTTTTTCTCTTCAACTTCTATCCCTTTGTACAAAGATTTCTGCAGCCCCACCAAAGAGGTAAGCTTCCCACTTCCTTTGGTGAACTTGGGTTAGAATAACCATCCATGCCTTTTGTTTTGGAATTATTAAAGGCAAAGAGTTAGGAGTAAAGTGTGCTCTGTTTCAGAGAAGCAGAGGGAAACCCTTATGTTTTCTTTTCCACTGTCTGTCATGGGTAAATTGTTCTGCTTATCAACTTTAAGAAGCAGTTATTTTTGGAAGACAAAAGGCTGGATTCTTAAAGCATGTCTTTTTGTAATACCATAAACAAGTAGAAAGTTCTAAAAAAGAAGTCTGACCTGTAACTGTAATAGATACCAGAATTTTATCTTACTGTTATCATTGCCCTCGTGTGTATTCTCAGTTAAAAACAATGTAACAGCAGGAAAGAAGAGATGATTGCTTTTGCCTTTAAACTTGAACCAAGATAGGAAGGAACCCAGCATGTTGAATACCTAACATGAGCCATGTGATGTGCTAAGTGCTTTACAAATATCATCTCATCAAGTCCTCACTTTAATCCTATGAGATGTAGAAATAAAAAGAACAGGGTCACTCAGCAAATAAATGGCAAAGTAGGATTCACCTCGCTTCTTTTGCCAGAGGCCTTGTTCCTAATATATACTGCCACTTTGAAGGGAGAGCATGTGTATATATTTATGTTTGTAGTTCTTCACTTATTTAGTGATTTCTAGGCTGGACACTGAGTTAGACACTAAGAATTCCACAGAAAATGTAAAGCAATGTCCTCACCTTCATAGAGGTTACATTCTGGAGGGAGAGCCAGAGAGTGCTCTGTGTACAGTGTCCAGGTGAAGATACATATTTTGAGGAAAAAGGAAGAATAAAGATAATACAGAGTACTGGAGCAGGATCTAGTTTAGATTATGTCAGGAAAGACATTTTGACAAGGCAGCAATTGAGCAGGGACCTGAGGGAAATGAGGGAGTGAGCCATGCAGGGTTCTGGGGATTGGCTGTTCTGGGTGGAGTAAGCAGCAGTAGCATAAGGTGAGAACGTGCTTACCATGTTTGCTATAGTCCTGAGAGATACCACGATAAACTATGATTTTTCTGATCTCTTATATTTTTAGAAGTAACAAAGATCCTTCTGTTTGCTGCCCAAGCATCTCATCACTTAGTACCCCCAGAGGTGAGAACTCTTAAACCTTACTTTTGTCTATTAAGTATATCATGGTAGCTTTTCCCGCAGGGATTGCTGCCCCCTGCCCCTCTTTCTTCAAAATGAGAAGAGACACTAACTCTTAAGGAGATAGACACAGCAGTTTAGTTAACAGAAATTGAAGAAAAAAAAACATTTACTATGGAAAAGTAAACTTCGTTTTAGATAAGTTGATGAAAATTCTGACTTTAATTGCTTAAATCTTTTGTTAGGTCAAAAATATCAGTAAATTAAAGAATTATCAGTAAATTTTTATAGTGGTTATTTTTTAAAGCTCATAATTCCTTTCTTTGATTAAAATAGAATTGGAGGGGTGCCTGGGTGGCTCAGTTGGATAGGTGTCCAACTTTTGATCTCAGCTCAGATCTTAATCTCAGAGCCATGAATTCAAACCATGCATTGGGCTCCATGATGGGCGTGGAGCCTACTTAAACATAAATAAAATAAATAGCATGGGATTGTTCTGGGTCAAAGCAATTTTTAAAGTCCATATTGAAAAATAATATTAAAAGCAAAATTTAATCCAAGGATAGTCAAGAAGACTGAAACCCAAAGTATTTTTGTCTTCCTCAGTCTATTCCTTCCAACTCCCAAACTGAAGATGATTGTTTTACTGTGAATAATTTACTGTTCCTTCATCCTCAAGTGTTTGGGTAGGTAGAGACATTTTATCAGCAGTCATCCCTTTTCTTTTATTTCCATTTCAGATCATTCAGTCAGTGCTCATGACTGTGGCCAACAATTTTGTCACCGACAAGAATTCTGGGGAGGTCATGACAGTAGGGTATGTAGAATGTGCCTAGAGGCAGTGTGTATGTTTTTAATGGACAGTTGGCCCTAGAAACCCTATGAAACCCAATTTATATACCTTTTGACTTAGTCTTTTTAGGAAACTTTCTTAGATTTAACTATCTGAGATTGCTGTTTGGGCTTTCTAAATTCATTTTCCTTTTTTAGAATCAATGCTATAAAAGAAATAACAGCTCGATGTCCTCTAGCCATGACTGAAGAACTTCTCCAAGACCTAGTTCAGTATAAAACACACAGAGATAAGAGTAAGATGCATGTTATTCTCTGTAGATCAAAGAATATCAAATGACTCTTTTTTCTCAATAGACTCTTTGCTCTGGAGTTTCTAATTACAGGTGTTTTTTATAGATGTGATGATGTCTGCTAGAACTTTGATTCAGCTCTTCCGAACACTGAATCCTAAGATGTTGCAGAAGAAATTCCGGGTAAGTGAAACATGCATATGTTGATCCAAAGGTTCGGATCTCGGAAGGTGAGAACAACTTCCTACAGAATGAGTTTCAGCATTTGTAAAGCTTCCACTAAGAGTATTGCTAATTTTATTCTTAAAGCTCAGAATACAATTGAAGTGAATACCATTGCCTTAACTATTTTGTAGTTGGCATGTACTCTTTGATGCTGACTGAGTCTTAGAGACTTATCAGGCTATTTAATCTTGAAAGCTTTTAACGTTGTTAACAGATTGGAATTCCAGAGATCCGTCAATAACTGATGCCAGTCTTGAACAGGCTGTTCCTCAGCCAGATAGTACCTCTTTGGAATTGGGAAGAAAGAGAAATGTGTATATGTAACAGAGAGAGATAGTGATCTCAAAACTTGAGAATTGGAGCATTGTTCTCTACTAAATCCCTGTTTCCTGATGGAATCAGAAGAAAGAAAATAGTAGGCAGAGTTCTGGCTGAGGGATTTACTTTGACCCAAGGCAGAAGTGGAGTGTTTTTGTCATTTGATTACTTACATTGTTCATGCTCAGCAGGGAGTCTGCTTGGGCTTCTCTTCCTCTGCCCCTCCCCCCACTTGCACACATGTTTGTGCATGTGTACTCTCTCAAATAAATCTTTAAAACAAAACAATGTTCTTTGCTTTAGGGCAAGCCTACAGAGGCCTCCATAGAAGCAAGAGTGCAAGAATATGGAGAATTAGATGCTAAAGATTACATTCCAGGAGCAGAAGTTCTAGAAGTTGGAAAAGAAGAGAATGCTGAAAATGTTGAAGGTTCAGTTTCATTTCACCATTATTCAAGATAAAATCACTCCTATACTGGATTTACCTTGAAATCTTTATGCTGATTGAACATTCATTCAACAGATATTTATTGAGCAAGGACTATATGCCAAGCACTATTACCCCTTTGGGAATCAAAATGGGCATGGTTCCTGCTCTTAGGGACCTTGCATTATAGTGTTAATGTCTTATCATGTCCTCAGGGTAGCTACCCCTTACCAAGAGCATGCTGAGCACTTGGACAAGACAATGGTTTTTTTGTTTGTTGTCTAGAAAAAACAATGAGGATCAGTCCTAAGCAACCCTCTAAGATTCTCCTTGTTGAAGGAGAACACTTGTTGAACATATTGAAGAATGCTTGAGAAACTCCATTCTGATTTCCAGGGTTAGCCTTTATTACCTTGATTGCTAGAGTCCTATCTTCTTCTTACTAATTGGTTCATTATATTAACAAAACTTTTTAAAGCATTACCTGTGAGCTAGCCTCTGCCAATATAAAGATGAATTATTCCTGCCCTTGAAGATCTTTCATAAATAGCTTAGCAGTAGTGTTCCCAGGATTTATGATTGAAATGCTGAGCTATTTATGAAAGATCTTCAAGGGCAAGAACCATACCATTCATCTTTACATTGTCAGGGGCTAGCTCACAGATAATGCTTTAAAAAGTTTTGTTAATATAATGAGTAATGTAAAGAAGGGCAGGAGAGAAGTCAGGTGTACCTCAGAGGTTCAAAAAAGTCTTCAAAGAGTGTGGTGGCTCATTCAGTTAAGTGTCTGACTCTTGGTTTCAGCCCAGGTCATGATATCAGGGTCCTGGGATCCAGCCCTGTGTCAGGTTCCCTGATCTTTGGGGAGTCTGCTTGTTTCTCTCTCTGTGTCCCTCCATCTCCTCGCATGCTCTCTTTCTCTCTCAAATAAATAAATCTTAAAAAAAAAAAAAAAAAAAAAAAAAAGGATTCGGAGATGCTGATCCATGAGCTGTATCTTGAATAATAAGTGAGGAATGGTAGAATAGTGGAGATTTTCCAGGCAAACTATGGGCAAAGCCCTGAAGGATTCAGGAAACTATTACAATGTAGGATTGGATATATAGCAAGATACCAGACTAGAGATAGAGTTGGGGCCTCAGCAGGAGTGGTTGTGTATACACCATACCGAAAAGCTGAAACACTTTCTTATGGGGACTAACTGAAAAATTGGAAGTGTCTGTAATTTTAAAAGTTTATTGTGGTGACTTCATTAAGAACTATATTGCCTCTTCATTGAGGTGTCTGCAAGGTTCTTTCACATCCAGAATATTCGACTTCAGTTCTCTGAATGACTTTCTGACTAGTTTCAAGAAACATGTTTAAATACACTTAGACAAGTTGTCAGACATTTGCTGTGAGGCCAAGGTAAATGTCTAGGTGCTATTTTCATGTACATGGTTTGATAGAAAGAACATGAGCTGTAGGCTCAGACATGATTTTCATAAATGTGTGCATTGTAGGCCACATTTTCTAGCAGTAGAGTAGGCATCCTAACTTATAGGGTCTGTTCCTCTTCTGTTGAGTCATGAGAGTTAAAGTAATGATAAGGCAAAAAAAAAAGTAATGATAAGGCTTTAGCTCATGGTAGACACATAGTCAGTGCTTATTTCCCATTCCATAAATGAGTTAAATCGATGTGGCTTATTTAACAATAAATGTTGCTCAATTCTTGGTCAGTAGAACGCCATTGACTTTGATACTTTACTTTTGCTTGATTTATTTCAACTTACTGTGAGTACACAACATAAAGTGATAGTACTATCTTGTTTTTCTCACAGATGGGTGGGAAAGTACCAGTCTCAGTGAGGAGGCAGATGCTGATGGTGAGTGGATTGATGTGCATCATTCTTCTGATGAAGAGCAGCAAGAAATAGTAAGTCCTGAAATTTCCTTGTACAAGTGCATCACTCTTGCATAAACTCTGATGTTTATTAAGACCTAATTTACGCTAGGCTTTATTGGGGAGCTATGGTCTCACTTGAGCTAAACTTTTGTTGTGTGGTTTCAAGTTCAAGAAGCTCAACGGGATGCCCATGGAGGAGCGGAAAGCCAAAGCTGCAGCCATTAGCACGAGCCGAGTTCTAACTCAGGAAGACTTCCAGAAAATCCGCATAGCCCAAATGAGGAAAGAACTCGACGCTACCCCAGGGAAAGCCCAAAAGAGGAAATATATTGAAATAGATAATGATGAGGAGCCCAGGTAAAACAACACATGCACCAGGTCTTCTTTAGTGAGCTCACATGATGATGAAAGTATTAGGGAAAGGAATTCCACCCTAGTTTCATATTATATTTGTTCTTCACCCCAGGGGTGAGTTACTTTCTCTTCGGGACATTGAACGCCTTCATAAAAAGCCAAAATCTGACAAGGAGACAAGACTAGCAACAGCAGTGGTAAGTGAAGCTTATTATTCTCTGTTTCCTCAAACAAAAAGCAAATAAGATAAAAAATGAAATAAAATGAATAGCCACAGAATGGCAGTATTTTATTTTGATGTTTTAAATAAAGGTAGAATTAACAGAATAAAATGCACAGGTATTAGGTGTTCTGTTAGATGAGTTATTACAAGTTGATAGCCATGTAACCACCATCCAAAACACCGAAAGACACTAGTACATGTTCTGGTATCTGGGAAGCTCAGTACATTTCCAAGTTATTAGGAAAGCAGGGGAATGTTTATAGTCATTGAAGAAAAGCCTCTGGTAAGGTGCTGTGGCTGTGCGTGATTGCGCATCTCTCACATTTCCAACCACCTAGCTTTTCAGCTTTATGTCTATACCTTTATTGTTTTAGGCACAACCCGTACTGGTTTCATATCACCCTGTGCATTCCATTTGTGCTGAAACGTGTTTAGATAAATTTAAAAATCCATGTTCGTTATTCACCACCTTCCCATATTTTATCCTACTTTCTGAACTGCTCTACCCTTCCCCTCCTTTCTCCCACCACAAATGCCTTCATCCTGCCAAAAACAGCTCATCAGTCTCCCTTTCTAGGAAGCTCCTCTGATCTGACTGGCTGAATTACGCCATTTTCTTCCACTGAGCTTCCCCTGCCCCATTACAGTATATCATGGTCATTTCTTGCCTGGAGTGAGTTCCTGGGGAGCAAGGACTGAGTTCCTTCCATCTTTTTGTCCTTGGCATCCATCGGAGTGCCTAGCATAGAGGAGACACAATTGTGGGTTAGATAACTGTTGAAGTATTTTTGTGTGTGTGCTAATAGGCTGGAAAGACAGACCGAAAAGAATTTGTGAGGAAGAAAACCAAAATGAACCCATTTTCCAGTTCCACAAATAAAGAGAAGAAAAAACAGAAGAACTTTATGATGATGCGATATAGCCATAACGTCCGGTCAAAAAACAAGCGTTCCTTCCGAGAAAAGCAGGTGAGTTCAACTTGAAGCTTGATTGGTTAGAATACTGTTGTCATTTTAAGACCTTACTCTTAAGACAGTTGTACCTTCAGGACCTTGTGTTATGTGTGTCTTAGGATTAATGGGGAACATAATTAGAGAGCATGGAGAGGTCGAAAGTGGTGAGGACATGTAAACTATATATTTGACGTGGTTGAGATTCAGCTGTGTGACCAAAGAGGAGTCCATTTTCTTCCTCTATAACTAAAAGAGTGTAAGCAAGATGGTCTGTAAGGTCTTCCCTCTGCTAAAATTATTTTATTTTATTTTATTTTATTTATTTTATTTTATTTTATTTTATTTATTTTATTTTATTTATTTTATTTTATTTA
Organism: Canis lupus familiaris; assembly: GCF_011100685.1. Taxonomy (NCBI): domain Eukaryota; kingdom Metazoa; phylum Chordata; class Mammalia; order Carnivora; family Canidae; genus Canis; species Canis lupus. The sequence continues at coordinate 39,674,300 of NC_049253.1, forward strand.
TTTTATTTTATTTTATTTTATTTATTTTATTTATTTATTTTATTTATTTATTTTATTTTATTTATTTTATTTATTTTATTTTTTTATTTATTTTATTTTTATTTTATTTTATTTTATTTTATTTTATTTTATTTTTATTTTAAAGAGCCAGGAAAATCTGACTTTTATTCCTTAAATACTGTGAAGGAAGATGGGGGTGCTAAAATTATTGATGTTGCATCTGTGAAACATAACATGATCCTTCTTTACATGCTCTTTTGCAAAGCTTTTATGTTTAAAGATTTTGGGAGTTTCATTTTATCTATTTATGGTCTTTGATGTGTAGTCCTATGTAGCTCAGTTGGCTTGCTTATTTGAGTAATTTGTTATAACAAATTCATGTTTTCACATTTTTATCTATGGGGAGTATACCAGAATATATGTAAATGTATTCTGAAGGATCGCCAGAAAGTCAAGTCCAAGAATATACCAGTATTTCTAAGTTGCTAGCCAAGGATGAGCCTGCCAGACCAGAATGTTAATGGCCAGCTTTCCAAGGCAATATTCCATCTGTGGGGGCACCAAGGCAGTATTAACTGAATTAAGGTGCCATTTAAAATCTACCTGTCTGCTTATTTCATTTTTCATTTTTCATTTTTCTGGTTCCTAAACTGTGTCCAGCAACATTATGTAAATAATAAAGTGACCTGTATTTTGAATAAAGAATGTTAAAATTGAGGTGAAAAGAAAGGTGCCATTTCAGATTTTAAATATCTGTATTTTGGGCTGCCTGAGTGGCTCAGTTTATTGGGCATCTGAGTCTGGATTTCAGCTCAGGTCATACTCTCAAGCCCTACCTGTTCACCTGTTCATTGGGAGTCTGGTTGGGATTCTCTCTCTTCCTCTGCCCCTTCTCCCCCACCACCCCTACTATCTCCCCCTGTCTAAATTACGTAAATAAGTCATAATAAATAAATATCTGAATTTTATCAATTCAACTTAAATTCATAGTTGAATTGATGCAGTCCATTAGCTTATCCTTCAGCAGACATTTATAAGATTTTAGGGTTGAGGAATAGTAACCACTGAGTTGCACCATGGTTTTTTCCTTCCTTCATTTTGAAGTTTTTGTGGTTTTGCTACATTTTGTGACCGACCCCACTCCATACTTCCTCTGTTGTTTTGGAGAGATTTTTTTTTTGGCATGATCTGGAAGCCTTGCTTTGTTCCTTGCCAGCAACCCTTGAATCATGAAACTTCTCCCTCAAAGATGAAAGAATTTTTTATTTAAGAGTAAGAGTTCATTAGACATATGCATTTGTTGGCTCAAGAATGTTTTCCCTTGTCGTGTAGTTTTTTTTGCCATTTGGAACCTGAAATTAATCAGAATTTCTAGTATGTATCCTTGCCCTATATTTTCCTTAAGGTCTCTAAGTTACAAAACTTGACTCTAGGTTTCTAATTTTCTCTTATTCTCTCCAATCTAGACTACCACTCCCCAGTTGAAATTCAATATAAACCACATATATAATTTTAGAATGAAAAAGCAAAAAGAAAGAGATGAAATTAATTTTAGCACTATATCTTTTTTAACCCAGTACATCCAAAATGGTATCATTTCAATATGTAATCAATCAGTATAAAAATTATTAATGAGATGCTGTACCTTCTTGGTTTTGAACTAATTGAAATCCACTGTGTGTGTTAATTTGTGGCACATCTCGGTTTGGACTCACCATTTTTCAAATGTCCAGAAGCCACATGCAACTAGTGACTACTGTATGGGACGTGCAACTTTAGAGCATCTCCCAAACTGACCTGTGATTCTGAAATAGAAAAACCCATTTCAGTCCAACTTTTGTGTGTTTCTTTTGCTATTCACACAGAGCACTTCACTTCTGACATTTATGGTCACCAGATGTGTAGAGTCTTTTTTCCCTATACATGCAATGTTCTGTAATGCTGGCTAAGTGTCCTACAATTTAATTTAATTCTGACATTGTTTTTGTGGAGATAGTGTCAGATCCCACAGGTTAAGGGCTCAGTCCCATGAGATTGCACACACACACATAAATTTCAGAAACCAGTCACAAGCCCAGGTGATAACCTGTGTTTCTGACCAGTGACCCTTTCCTTAGGTTTCATTAAGTTGCCACAGCTGCTCATGGAACTCAGGGCAACGGTTAAATTTACTAGTTTATTAAAGGATGTGATAAAGGATACAGATGAACAGCCACATGAAGAGATACATAGGGGCAAGGTCTAGGAGGGTCCCGAATGCAGAAGCTTCTGTCCCTGTGGACAGAAGTGGAATACATCACCCTCCTGGTGTAGATGTATTCTCTAACCTGGAAGCTCTCAGAACCTCACAGTAAAGGGATTTTTTTTGAAGGCTTCATCACATAGGCGTGATCAATTATTAATACCATTTCCAGCCTCTTTCCCCTTCTGGAGAAATGTGTATGTTGGGGGTGGGGGTTGCCAAAAATCCAAGGTCTTTCTTGGGCCAGCCCCCATCCAGCAGCCCACCTAGTTGCCTCATTAGAAAAAAAAGATTCTTCTAGTGGTCTTATCACTTAGGAATTACAGGGGTTTGGGGAGCCCTGTGTCAGGGACAGGGTCAAGGACAAATATTAAAACAAGATGCCCTTATCACTTAGGAAATTACCACTTTTAGGAGTTCTGTGCCAGGAACCAGTGGCAGAGACCAGTATATATTTTCTATTAGCTTGTGCACCTTAAGCCCTCTCTGAGAAAGCATCACATTTCATACCCCTTATACCTCTCAGTGATACTTTATTTTTATTTTTTATTTATTTATTCATTCATAGAGATGCAGAGAGAGAGAGTAGCAGAGACACAGGCAGAGGGAGAAGCAGGCTCCATGCAGAGAGCCCGACGTGGGACTCGATCCAGGGTCTCCAGGATCACGCCCTGGGCTGCAGGCGGCGCTAAACCACTGCGCCACCGGGGCTGCCCCCCTCAGTGATACTTTAACATGCCTTGAAAGGGTACATAGGGTCTTACTGCAAATTTATAGAATATACTCATAGAATATTAAAAAAAAATGAGACTAGAAAAGGAAGGTAAAGCATATGGCAGAGAAAGAGAGGAGGATCTTACAGTGAAACCTTTGGAAAGGTAAAGGAAGAGGAAGGAGAATATACTGGTTCCTTATGTTCAAAGGGTGACATTTGGAGGGAGAAGGGAACCGAGAGATCTGTGTGAGAGTAGTGAGTAGCTTGTGCTTTATTACAAAGTTTAATAAGCAGAATTAAACCCATGTAACCTTGGATTATAACATTATCTAACATAGTTTTTACCATGTGCCTTGACTATTCTAGAGCTTTGTATTTTTTTAGATTAATCAGTATAGAACAATATGAGCAGGTACTATGGTTTTATATTTTGCAGATGAGAGAATAAGACAGATGAGTCTGAGAAATACTTCTTCAGCCATACAAATTAGGTTAAAATGAACTTGTTAATTTTTATACCTTTAATCCTTAGCTATTCTGACTATCTACAAAGATGTACCAATTCCCAGATATGAATAAAGACAAGGAGTTAATACCTTAAAATCATAAAATGCAGATAGTTTGAACATTTAGCTAGAGAATCAGGTGACTTCCACCCCAAAAAATGCTTTAACAAAGCAAACAAAAAACACTTAACCTTGTTGAAATTCAAAAGCTAGAGATCTTAAAAAATTTCTAGGAATCAAAGTGGTGCTTGAGAATTCATGGACTAGTATCCAATACACACACACTTAATAATCTCGGGATGATTTGTTGATTTAGTGATTCTGTTGGTATAATGGGATACTCAAAACTTCCCATGTTTAGATTTTTTTTTCTTATGTTCCAGCTGGCACTACGAGATGCACTTTTGAAAAAGAGAAAAAGAATGAAGTAACCTCCGAGCAAGTCTTCCATTCCAAGAAGAATGCTAAATTTGTATCATTATTTTGAAAATTAGTTAATCAAGCATGTTTACATTAAAAAGTCCTGAAGGTACCATATTGTGAAAAACACAGTAAATTTGGTAGCAATTCAGTATTTCTGTTTTGGAGTTGGGTAATGGGAATCTTTGGAATGTTAACCAGTAGTGGTGTTGTAAACGCATTTTCATTTAGCATTCATGCAAAGAAAAATATTGTTGGATGCCTACTGAATGTCACTGTAGATATAAAAATGAATGAGCCATCACCCCTCACAGAAGGCATTCACAGCCTATTTGGCAAATTGGAGGGGGCGGATGTGTATTGTATGTGTATTTATGTGCAGTGTAAATAGTTCTCTAGTAAAGATAGGTCTGTGCTTCTCTGGGGTCACAGAGGCTTCTACAGGGCATAAGAGTTCAACATTTTCTCAACAGGACAATGTTACAAGAGTAAGAGATTCTTACTTGTATATAGGCTTACCTGCTAAAAAACAGGTCCCTGCTGTACAGATTTTATGTCGCCAATTTAGGTCTAATTTAGTCCATCCAAAAAAGTTTACATATCTTTTTGAATGCCAGGTACAGGCTTTTTGACTAAGACCTCGCTTTTTAAATTGCCTTAAGTATAAATAGGAATCTTAGAGTGTCTTTAGTTCGTCATTTGGGCCACCATAAAGGAATAAGAAATCAGATTGGTTTCCTCAGCCTGTCTTCATGCTCTAGTATTTTTAGCTTGCTGTATGCTTTATCTCAATAAAAGGTTCCTAATGTCAGATAGGTACTATTGTGTGTGTTAAGTGCCATGTTAGGCTCCCTCCCCTAAGCATGTCTGAGTGGATTTCAAGGGACACAGAGCCATGGTCAGCCTCTCTGTTTGCAAGTCATTGCATTTGGAAGTAGTCTGATGCTTTTGCCTTTGATTTCCTAGATCATATTGTGGTAGATGAGAAAATTGTTGCTTGAGAGTAAAAGGCAATTTTCTGTCTACCCAGAATTAGAAAGTAGCTTCGAAAACTACTTCTCTAATTCACTTTCGGTGTTCACTTTTCCACTCCAAGTCCAAAAGACTTTTGGTTTTATTTTGAAACTTTGTGACCTTCCCCAAAGATGCCCCAGCTCGCTAGAGATTAGTTGTGAAAATCTTGAAGTTTAACATTGAAATTACACTGGCTTGGTGAGAGGAGTTCTGAGTTAACTTCAGCAACTTCATTGTTTAACAGGAAGTGTCCAGTGCAAATTTGAATATTTCAGACCTGAAACTTCTCTCTCTCTCTCTCTCTCTCTCTCTTGTTTGCATTTTTGAACTGGGTGTCTCCTCAAGAGAGGTAAATAAAATTCAAAATGGCATAGCAGCTAGGGTTCACAGCTTTTGCTGCATGACTTGTGATGGTGTCTGGAAGTCATCCTTCCTTTGGACTTTCCCACTCCACTTAGAGGCCAGGAGGCCAAAGTCCATTCTGTGCTCTGACTTCTGTACTACTGTGGCTTCACCTTGCTCTTAACTGAGGTTTATATGCAAAGTAGAAAAATATCTCATTTAAAAAGGTGAAAGTCTTAACTCTTATTTCTCAAATGCATAGTATCTTAATTCTACCCAATTTCCTAATAAAGGAAATCTTAGAAATCTTCTCTTGTGAATATTTACTATAAATTTGAAGATCAGATTTTCACAAGGTTGGATGCTGTCAACAAAGGCAGAGTGGTCTTTCAGGGTCACTTTTACCTTAAAGTGATCATCAGAGTCTGAGCATCAGCTTTGCAATCTCCTTTTTTTTTTTTTTTTTTTTTGTCAGTACTAAGAATGGATCCATTTCACGGATGAGCTCCCATTTCCGGGCTCATAACTTATATATAAAGTGATGTGTAATTCTAGGATGCTGATGTATTTTGTATGTGATCTCAGCAGAGTCATGAAATGCAGAGTCTGTTCTCTGCTCTATCACTAGTGCTAGTTCAGTGCCCAGGATGTTAGTTGCTCAGCAAGTATTTGAATATGTGATTTATTTCCAGTCAGTTCTCTCTGTAAATATAAGACCACCTACCTCATTGATTGAGAATTCTGAGAATGTTAGCATTTAGTAAATTTCTCATCAAAGATTAGCAATGTTAAGTTTTTGTTTTATTTTTTGTTTAATCTTCATGAAATGAAACAACAGTTACAGTTGCTACAACTATTTGCTTCACCCTTCATCCATTTTGGGGGGAATTAGTTTGAAATCTAAAAACATATATTGAATGCTCAATGTGTGGGTTGCAAACACAATGTTTGTGCCATATGGAAACCTTCAATCCAGTTAAGAAATAGGCTTACAAAAATGACTAATGTAATAAAAGGCTGCTTATGGAGCTATCAGAAAAAAGGTGCAGCATAGGGCTGAGAGCATCCTAAAAAGGGAAGTTCAGCTGGCAGGAGGGTGAAATGGCTATTTGCTAACAAATTGATGCATATGATGAGCAGGAAAGCAGTAGGAAATCTATTCCTGAATCAGAAAAGTTATGGTTTAAAAGGTGGTATAATTTCTGAAAAGTTATAGTTAATATAAATTTTGTTTTCATTACCTCATATTCTAATTCTTTGAAAATGTATGTATTTAAAGTGTCACATGGCAACCCAGATTGTTTAGAATATTCTGTTCTTCAAACCATTTTAGATAAATAGATTTTAAGCTTTGTTACCAAGAATAATAAGGTTCTATCAGTGACATCCTTTCATAGCATAAAATAAAACTAAAAATTAACTATTGTTTATTTTTTTTAATGAGATTTTAAAAATATCATGAAAATGAATAGAAAAGTAAGGCACTGACATGGAGCTTTTTCTCTTTTATAAGGAAATAAACTTTTCTCTCCTAGTTCAATCTTTGGTCAGTACTTATTTAAAAATGCAGATAAGAACAAAGCGCAGCTAATTCTGTACTATTTAAATACCATACAAATGTTTGTGTAGGGCACTTCTTACATGATAATCTTATTCTGCAAATTCTTTCATTGTTTTGTCAATCCAACCTCAGTGTGGAGATGAAGTTACAATTTATCTGCATGATGGAATAATTTGAAGCCATAAAAATGTTTACAATAGGGAATGCTTACAAATGAAAGGAACAAAATAACAAAAGTATTTATAGCATAATCAAATAACACATGTAAGAAAATGGATAATTTAGGCCCAAGAGGAAGTACTCTGTTGTTTGTAAAATGACACTATTTTAACTTTGATTTCAGTGGTTACTAGAGAGGTTAAGGTTGTTTCACATAGATTTTTGCCATTTGGTTCTTCTTTTACAGCTTTTTGGTGTTTTTTATTATTGATTTGTAGGAGATCTTTATATATTCTAGATACCAATTCTTTGTTAGTTACTTATGTTACACAAATCTCCACAGATAGCCAGTGCCATCTTTGTGATAAACCCAAATATACCTTAGGTCTGGGAATTTTCAAAACCAGTCCTGGATCCTTATTTTAAAAAATAGCCAATTTTTAATTTGAAGGTTTATTTATTTTAGAGACAGAGCAGAGAGGGGGATTTTGGGGCAGAGGGAGAAAGAATCCTGAAGCAGACCCAACTGAGTGCAGAGCCCAAGGCAGAGCTCCATCCCAGGACCCTCAGGTCATGACCTAAGCCAAAACCAACAACCAACAGTCAACCGCTCAACCAACTGAGCCACCTAGGAGACACTAAATAGACTTTTTTTTTTTTTTTTTTTTTTTAGCAGTTCTAGGTTCACGGCAAAACTGAGTGCACCGGAGTGATGCAATCACTGCAGTTGATGAACCTACATCATTATCACCACAAGTCATAGTTTACATTAGGGTTCACTCTTAGTTTTGTATATTCTATGGTCTAGACAAATGTATAATGATATTTGTCCACCATTGCAGTATACAGGGTAGTTTTAGTGCTCCTACAATCCTCTCTGCTTGTTCACCCCCCTTTCTTCCTGACCCCTGACAACCACTGATCTTTTTACTAGAGTTTTGCCTTTTGCAGAATGTCACAGTTGGAGTCAAAACCTACTGTTTTCATATTGGGTTTGTTTTTTTTGTTTTTTCCATTTAGTAGTTTGTACTTATGTTTCCTCCATGTTTTTTCATGGTTTGGATAGTTCATTTCTTTTTAGTGATGTAACATTCCATTCTCTGGATATATTATGGTTGGTTTATCCATTTACCTACTGAAGGACATCTTGGTTGCTTGTAGGTTTTGGCAGTTATGAATAAAGCTGTTATAAACATCTATGTTCAGGTATGAACATAAATTTTTACCCCTTTGGATTAGTGTCAAGGAGAGCAGTTACTGGATCATACACAAAGAGTTTATATTTAGTTTTGTAAGAAATTGCCAAACTGTGTTCCAAAGTGGCTGCACCATTTTGCCAGATCCTTGTAACAGTCCTAAGCTTCTCTCACATTTTACAATAAGCAGGAAGAAGGTAGGTGACAACTTCAATATTTTAACTGGAAATTTAGCTGCGTTGTTCTCCAGTTACATTTTCTACCTTCGGTATTACTGTGGATGACAGTTGTTAAATGTTCTACTATTAAGTAACAACCGCTGTTCTCCAGTTGCCAGTACATGTTCCTCACTTACCCTGAAACTAATACAGGCAGTCTCCTTAAAGGCCTTCAGACTTCTCATAGTCAATTCCAGGAGCTTTTTTTTTTTTTTTTAAGATTTTATTTATTTATTCATGAGAGAGAGAGGCAGAGACACAGGCAGAGGGAGAAGCAGGCTCCATGCAGGGAGCCTGATGTGGAACTCGATCCCAGGACTCCAGGATCACACCCTGGACCGAAGGCAGGTGCTAAACCGCTGAGCCACCCAGGGATCCCCAATACCAGGAGCTTTTTAGGCTTTCACTAATACTGTTCAGAGTCCACCCAGTTGCCACCTACTGCTCCATTCCAAAGCCATGCCTACATTTTGAGGTGTCAGGATGGTAATACTCCACTTGTGTTATTAGTCTGTATTAGTTACCTACTGCTGCATAACAATTTGTCAAAATTTAGTGGCTAAAGCAATGAATATTATTCTGTAGCTTCTGTGGTTCAGGAATTTGGGGGTGGCTTAGCTGGGGCTGGGGGACCCACTCTGAAGATTGCTCATTCGTTTGACTACTAGTAAGAAAGCTCAGTTCCTCTCTGATTCTTGGTAAAAGGGCTCAGTTCCTCAAGACAGGAACATTTTCACAGGACTTTAGTGTTCTCAGGGCATGACAGCTGGCCTCCTGCAAATAGTGCAAGGAGGATGCCTGCAATGAGTTCTGTGGTCTTGTAAGCCAGATACCACCACTAAAGCTGTATTGTATTCATTAGAAGCAAATCATTAAGTATAGCCCATAGTCTCAGAGAAGAAATAGGCTCCACCATTGCACGAGAGGAGTGTTAAAGAGTATGTGGCTATTTTTTGAAACTACCACACTGTTTTTAAACTGAACAAAATGAAATGCAAGTATAAAAACGTTATATCCCATGTTTCTGACACAGTCATTTACCTTCATGCATTCTCCACAGAAGTTTTTATTTATTAGAGACAAAGAGATGCAGAGACACAGGCAGAGGGAGAAGCCGGCTCCATGCAGGGAGCCCGACGCGGGACTCCATCCGGGTCTCCAGAACCACACCCTGGGCTGCCCTATAGGCCAATTTAAAATAAACATTAAAAGGGAAATCCGAGCAGCCCTGGTGGCCCAGCGGTTTAGTGCCGCCTGCAGCCCGGGGTGTGGTTCTGGAGACCCGGGATGGAGTCCCACGTTGGGCTCCCTGCATGGAGCCGGCTTCTCCCTCTCTCTCTCTCTCTCTCTCTCTCTCTCTCTCTCTCTCTCTCTCTGTATTCTCATGAAGAAATAAATAAAATCTTTAAAAAAATAAATTGTCCTATAGCACGTATAACCTCTTAATACTAGAGGAATACAGAAGATTATGAAGCTCAGCTTGTGAATAATGCCTGGCAAACCACAATGTAGATTCGTTCATTGAATACATTTTATGATGGTTGTTTTACAAATCTCTTATCTTTTTAATATCAACCTTAAAGTGACAGGAAGTCACTTTTTTTATATGCAAGTGAACCTCTTTAATCTGTTTGCACTCTTGGTGATTCTCACAATGCACCTGTGGCTTAAGCTGTTGCAAATGAGCAAATTAAGACCAAGGTCTTGATTGAGATTTTGTGCCAAGACCAGGAAAAAGTGGAAGCAGAGACTTAAAACCGTAGCCCAGTGACATCCAGGCCATAAAAATGCGGGAAAATAACATCAGAGGTACCAGTGGTGTATTCTATATGATGGGGGGGGGGGGGGGGGTGGAGGAGGGGGAGGCGTACTTAAAAACAAACCTGGAAAAAAATGAACCTTCTAAGTTTTCTCTATACATTTACCCACAGGAGAGACTGCTCTAGCCATTAAGAACATCCCAGCCTCGTTGAGTCAGGTGGTTTTCTTAAGTTTAGTGGGAACCGAGAGAGGTGGAGTTTGGATTCTGCAGCCGGGCTCGGGGACAGTGCAGGCCCACAGTGCTGTGACGTCCGGCAAGTTCCTGAACCTCTCCAGGCCTCACATTTGGCCCATAAGGAAAACGGGGATGAGTTACTTGCACCCGCCTTTGGCTTGTTTTGATGCTTAAATGTGAAAAGACGCAGCAAAAACATCTGGCACATAAATTTAAACTCTTAAGCTTTTTTTTTTTTTTTTAAACTGAAAAGACACAGGAATGTTGAACAGAAAATAATTCTTGTACAATCCAGATAAAGGCTTTAAAGACAAGCCAATGAGGCCGAGAGGGAGAGCTGGGTGTCTTGGTACAACAGGAGGCTTTTCTGCTACGTCTTCTTGGACCCCCTCCGGCCGCGGCTGCAGTGTCTGGACCTGCGCGGGAGCGACGAGACGGGGGCTGCGGGATGCGGGGTCCGGGGATGCGGGGTGCGGGCTGCGGGGATGCAGGATGCTGCTCCGCCCCTCGCCGACGAGATCCGAGGCCTGTGCCGAGCCCCGGGCCCGAGGCCCGACCGCCTGCCCCCGCCTGCTGCTCCAGGCCTCGGCCTGAGTGTCTGCGCCTCCCGGGGTGAACCAGAGCCGACCCCGGGATCCCGGGCGGGCGGCCTCTCCGACCTCAGCGTCGACCTCTCCTGCACCAATCCAGGCAGCATCCCACCCTCCCACCGCCACTCGGCACCTACTTTAACAGAAAGTCCTAAGAACTAACCCCGCCCTCTGGTTGACCCAGGGACCCTGCATCCTTAAGAGGCGCAGGGTCGCCCCAGCACTCACCTGTACCCCCTACATTCACTCCATGTCTTTCACGGCCAGAGGCCCCGACCTCTCTCCCAAAGCCTATGCCCTCCAGGGCTGAGCCAGCACTTGGTAGGCGCAGGGGGCATGATAAAGGGGGCACAGAAGTGCAAGCACTAAAGAATGTGGCTGATCCCAGGCACAGGGCAGGGAGTCTTGAGTCTTATTGGCTCAGTAGCAGGTCCCAGAAGTAAGACAGGTTTGACCTGGCCTCGGCCTTCAGGACTTGCTGTTTTGCCGCCAGACCAGCCTTATCTAACAACATACATAAGAGCTTTTGGTTGCCTAAAGATGACTGGCGGCGGGGGGTGGGGGGGTGGGGGGTGGAGAAGGTTCTTGGAATAAGGCAACTTGAAGGCCCCCTGGCATCTTCCCTGAACCCCTAGGCAAAATAGGCTAAGAAACACTGAGAGTCTACCACTTTAGGGAAGTATTTAAAGACCCAGATAAGACACAAACTTGTTAAATTAACATGCTTTTTTTTTTAAGATTTTTTATTTTTTAATTCTTATTTATTTATGATAGTCACAGAGAGAGAGAGAGAGAGGCAGAGACACAGGCAGAGGGAGAAGCAGGCCCCATGCACCAGGAGCCCGACGTGGGATTCGATCCCGGGTCTCCAGGATCGTGCCCTGGGCCATAGACAGGCGCCAAACCGCTGCACCACCCAGGGATCCCTAACATGCTTTTCAATTGAAGGAAGTAATTCTGCTATTCCTCATCTCCTACCCCCGTCTTTTTCTTCTTCTGACATGTGGCTTTCTCAATTAAAAAAAAAAAAAGTTTTCACTTCCACCTTTTTTTTTGTTGGAGTCTATGCATTCAAGCAGATTGAAGCCAAAGGTCTAATAAAAATATTCTAGAATTTGGATTTGATATGTATTGAATTGCCTGACAATAAAAAGCACCGTCAGACTCTATTAGGATCAACAAAGGCAATGTTCTGTTTACATATCTAAGGCTTTTTGAATCAGAATAATCCTACCCATCCTTTATTGAGCCTATTGGGTGCCAGGCACTGGAGACGATGGTATTACCTGTTGGGTAGAAACCAAGCTTCAGAAGGGAAAAACTTGCTGAAAGTCAGGTGCCCGGTGAGTGGTCAGAGCTGCTGCTAAACGTTCCTGTGTCTCCAGTGTACTGCAGCACCTCCCCTAAAGCCCACAGCTCCCCTCTTCTTCCCTGTGCTTATTGACTACCTCACATTAAAATATTCAGGTTACAGGGTGCCTGGGTGGCTCCGTCAGTTGGTGTCTTGCTCTTGATCACAGCTCAGGTGATCACAGGGTTGTGAAGTCAGGCCCCACATTGGGCTCCAGGCAGGGCATGCAGCCTACTTAAAAACAAAACAAAAAGCTTGGCTTGACATAGAAATATTGTCGTCTTGCCAGTTTTGAAAAATCCTCAGATTCCACAAACTTCGCTTTGGCCACTTCCAGTGTTTTATCAGCTTCCTCTTTGATATCAACTCTTGGAAGACCAGAAATCTTGGAAAAAAATAAAAAACCAAACTTCCTTTTTTAAACCACCAAAAAAAATAGATAACATTTATTTTCTCTTATTATGAAAATAAACTGTAGTCATTATAGAAAATTAGAAATGCGGGATCCCTGGGTGGCGCAGCGGTTTGGCGCCTGCCTTTGGCCCAGGGCGCGATCCTGGAGACCCGGGATCGAATCCCACGTCGGGCTCCCTGCATGGAGCCTGCTTCTCCCTCTGCCTATGTCTCTGCCTCTCTCTCTCTCTCTGTGTGACTATCATGAATAAATAAATAAAATCTTTAAAAAAAAAAAAAAGAAAAGAAAATTAGAAATGCAGAAAAGTATAAAGAAAATTAATCACAATCTTGTTACTGAGAAATGACCAACAGTGCAGAACAACGATCAGGGTACTTCTCTCAATTTTGTTTGTGTGGATATACATATCTTTTCCTAAATTGGACTTGCTGTGTGTATTTTTCTACAAAGCAATATATATTCTCAGAAGAAATGGACACTTAGATTATCTTAACAAACCTCTCCCTCTTTTCCTCAAAATACTTTTTTCCAGCTGGGAGTTTCTCTGTCTCTCTCTCTCTCTCTCTCTCTCCCTCCCTCCCTCTTTTTAAAGACTTTTTTTCTATTTATTTGAGGAAGAGAGAGAGAGAGAATGAGCAGGGGGAGGAACAGAAGGAGAGGAAGAAGCAGATTCCCTGCTGAATTGGAAGCCTGATGCGGGGCTACCCATCCATCAGGACCCCGAGATCATGACCTCAGCTGAAGGCAGATGCTTCACTGACTGAGCCACCCAGGTGCCCCAGCTGGGAGTTGTTAAAGGATCCTTTTCTCTTATTAGCTCTTTGCAGGGAGCCCTGAGAGGGACAGGGTAAGTGCCAGGCCCCTAAAGAGACAAAATGAGACATTTGTGGAACAGAATGGTTTGGTGCCATTGTACGTGCTCTGAGAAATTCATAGAGGAAAAGTGAGTTTGAACTAGCTTTGAGTGGTGTGTTAAATAGACTACATACTGCCAAACTGAGGCATAAGCAAAGCTCAGAGATCTAGCTGAGCCCAGAATGAGTCCGTTTCAGATTTAAATTTAGGATGAAATTCTCTTTCAGTAGGTGTTCAGTGCCAGGTGTGCTGAGGGCAACGGTCTAATAATACTGAATGAACACATGAGTTTGTGTCCAGTTGTGCTTTTCTTTTTTTAAAGATTTTATTATTTATTTATTTATTTATTTATTTATTTATTTATTTATTTAATTTATTTAATTTATGAGAGACAATGAGAGAGAGGTGGAGACACCGGCAGAGGGAGGAGCAGGCTCCCTGCAGGGAGCCTGATGCAAGACTCAATCCCAGGACCAGGGATCATGACCTGAGCCAAAGACAAACGCTCAACCACTGAGCCACCCAGATGCCTTTTCATCTTGAATTGTGAATCCATATTCTTGCACAAGGATCACCTATCATATGTACCCATTATAAGGAGAAGACTTATTTTACTTTAAGGCTTTATTTCTTTTCTTTTTTTTAAGATTTTTATTTATTTATTCATAGAGACACAGAGAGAGAGAGAGAGAGAGAGGCAGAGACACAGGCAGAGGGAGAAGCAGGCCCCATGCAGGGAGCCTGACGTGGGACTCAATCCTAGGCCTCCAGGATCACACCCCCGGCTGCAGGCGGCGCTAAACCGCTGCGCCACAGGGGCTGCCCAAGGCTTTATTTCTTAAATGAAAAACTCATTTCCCTTTTTCTTACGTTTCTCATTCATTCATATTGTACTTTTCTCTTCTCTCAGATTCTGCACCAGTATCGTGGCTCAAGACTCCAGAGGCCACATTTACCATGGCCGGAATCTGGATTATCCTTTTGAAAATTTCTTGAACAAGCTGACCGTGGATGTGCAATTCATAAAGAATGGGCAGGTATAGTTGTACACTGTAAGATTCAGAAATCAGAGAGACTTGCTAACCAAAGTTAGCAATCACTAGGATGGCCTGCTGCTTAAGTGTGTTATCACTTTAAGGTACAGAAAACATCAACTCCTGAAAACACAAAACTGCAAGAGAGGTTTATGTCCATTTTGCTCATAGAAAGAAGGGTCATTTATTATTGTGGAGTATGTACTTAGAGAAAGCAATTAATTTTCCTTAGGGAACTCTCAGTCACCCACTTATCCTGGTGAGTCAATTCTTTCTCTGCTTTCCCATATTGAGACTGCTTCTGGAATAGGGAGGGGCTGCTGCATGGCGGAATGACTAGAAATGGCCAGCTTTGAAGTCTGACAGTCCTGGGTTTGAATTCTGCTTCTGTCACTTACTTCCTGCAAGAATGTGGGAAATTACTCAGACACATTTTGCAGGTGACAGCTCAGGTTAATCATTACTTTATGGAGGTAGCTATACAGGTTACATGAAGTAATCTATGCAAAGCATATGATAAATGCTTGATAAATTAATAAATGGTCCTTCATTCTATAAGCACTCTCTTAAGTATGATCTTTAAAAAATTATATTGAGATCATTTTACTCTCATCATAAAAATGTAACCTAATATGTACTATTTTCATATTTCTGTGTAAGCATCTGGAGAGACAGCTTTAATCGATGTTCATTCAATACACAAAGCATGTTATTGCCATGAAACAGCATGCTAAAGCCAGATTTTGGCTTTGGGGGACACTTTAAGGATAAGGACTATATTTCATATGTTCTTTGCATTTAGGGGCTGAGTCACAAATGCTGCAAACTCATTTATTCAATACTTACTTGGTCATCTGGTTTTACGAACAACTTTTTCTCATAAAAAATTAAAACTATACAGAAATACTTAAGGCGAAAGTTTCTCATTTTCTCATTTCATTCCTTTACTTCTCCACTGTTAACAATTTGGTTTATAGCTGAAGAATTATTTAAAAAACGGTTTTAAATGGTAACAACGACAGAATATCCATGCATGCTGTGTTCTAAAAGGAAATCTGCTGAAATGTTAGCAATTCTTACTGGATGATGGGACAGTAATCCTTTTCATTGGCAGCTTTGTGCTTTCCTCCATTATCTACAATAAAGCAAAAATCCTTTAAGTTGACAAAGGAATAAATGCAGTAAAAATAAATTATTTCAACAGTTCTCTCTAGAACTCGCCCTGTTACTGCTTTATTTGTCCCTGTGTGTCCTGGAGCGGCCCTGAGAAATAGCCTGCTGGTGTGGCTTGACTCTCAGTACTCAAGTTATTACCAAATCCAGCAGTGTACGCTTGAATAGTGTCTCTCTGCTGAGGGCTCATGGCCGAGACTGTTTTTGCTAAATTAGGAAGAAGTTATCCACAACATAATTAATCTCTTATTCTTGAATATTGTACATAATTTTTAAAGTATTTTCACATACCGTTCCTCATTAGATCCTCACCATGGCCCTCCAAGCGGGCGCAAATCAACATTTTCATCCTCATTTTCCAGATGAGAGGTGGAGGCCTGACATAGACCACCACAAAACCAGGCCTTTGGCCTCTTACTGGCTTTCTTCCCTCCCGCCCAAACTCAGACTTCAGTGGTGATTCAGAGCCTCCTGCTGCAGCTAAGGGTTTATGTTAACCGACCTGGCAGAGACAACTGGAAAGTGCAGACATTTAGAAATACAGTTTTTCAGAGCTGCAAGGTAGAGCTTGTAACTTATACCCCAGAATTATCTATAATTATGTAGTATAAAATATCTTGGAAACTACAATGTGATTTTGATTTTCAAACTTTAATTTGCTCAGCCTTTCAAGAGTGACCCTAAAATGAGCGTCAGTGTATCATGTGAACAAAATGACAGTATAATTACTTTTTTTTTCTTCATATAATTACATTTTGTAAAGGCTTTGGCAGCAACGTAGAATTATGCCCATTTTACTGCCATGAATGGAAATGGAGAGAATTCACTGGAAGCCCTCAATGAGCCAGGAAAATGTCATTTATAAAACTAAGGCCACTGCGTTTTTTTCTTTGTAGTTTAGCCACCTTAAATTATTTTTACAACCCGATGAGGTAGAAAAAAATGATTAAAACGATTACAGATGTAAGGTATAGCTTTCTAAGGAAAAATATTAGCCCAGGTCTGTTTGTATCTGAAAATAAAAAATGTTGGTTAACCTTTATTGAACAGGCATTATTCTAAGTATCTCTTTAAAAATGAAATCTGGTATCTGCAGTAACTGCCAGAGTGTGATTGGAGCTCGTTACCTTAATTTAAAGTGGGCGTGATCCCTATAACTCATGGGATAACCATGAGGGTTACATAAGAGATACATTTAAAATTTAAATATGGGGACGCCTGGGTAGCCACCCACACCTTTGGGTCACGGTGTGATCCAGAGCTCCAGCCTGCTTCTCCCTCTGCCTGTGTCTCTGCCTATCTCTGTCTCTCATGCATAAATAAATAAAATATATTTTTAAAATAAATAAATAGAAAATTTAAATATGATTATGACTGCCAAACAATCTCACTTCCTCTTATCTCACAGAACTTACAAGATGCATGACCTTTATCTCTTACAATCAAGTCAACACAAGTTTTTAGTCAGAGCCCATTTGCTATTTTTAGGATAGAGTTTCTCAATCTTTCGGGGCATGATCCCCTTCGATGAAGCCTATGATCCTTTCTCGGAATGTTTTGTAACACATACAATGAATAGATTACAAAAAAACCCAGTTATGTTGGAATTCAATATTACACTTTTTCTCAACACAATCCGTGTATCTAATAACCGTGTATCTAATAACTACCGTAGTTTCAGGGTAGTGATAAGTTAAGAATGGCATTTCAGGATGCATAATTATACCATGTCAAGATAAGTATGATACCATTATATATGTGGAGGTATCTGCTATGTCTGTGGTGGCAGAGTCATAGGCACTGCTGTGATTACAGGATTTGTTGTGTGCCTCTGTTACTGAGGAAGTGAAGTTTTAGTTAGAAATGAGTGAAAATAAAGATGTGCCTTTTTTCCCATTCAAGATCACTGACCCACTGACTTCTATCAATGGAACCTCCAGGTTAAACCTTTCAGAAGATTTTAAGAGTTTTTATTATGTTGGAACTTATAAGAAAAAATTCCACGAGTGGGACAAAACAGATGATTTCAATGTATATTTGGTGGGAATGGCAAAATGATACCTATCTCTTGATTTCAGGTCGCATTCACAGGAACCACGTTTGTTGGCTATGTAGGATTATGGACTGGTCAGAGTCCATACAAGTTTACAGTTTCTGGAGATGAACGAGGTAATCAAAACAAATTCCTGAGCATTTTTAGCCATATTTCTGGTCAGTTCTCTCCAGGTACTTCATTTGCTCCCCCAACTGAACATACAGATGAATACCTACCATACCGTGTAGCAGGGACTTCCAGTCTAGTCGGAGGTCATGATAAGGAGTTTGGATTTTAAGTGTAATGAAAGCCTGAGGAGGATTTTAGACCAGGAAGTGAACAGATCGGATTTACATTTTTTATTTTTTTATTTTTTAAGGATTTAATTCATCCATTGGAGAGAAAGAGAGATAGAGCATAAGCAAGGGGAACAGCAGGCAGAGAGAGAGGCAGAAGCAGGCTCTCCATCCAGCAGGGAGCTGGATGTGGGCTTGATCCTAGGACCCTGGGATCATGACTTGAGCCCAAGGCAGATGCTTAACCAACTGAGCCACTCAGGCACCCCCTGATTTATATTTTTAGTTATGAATTTGGCTGCTATTTAGAAATTGGGTCGTGTTGGGGTATCATGGAAGCAGAAGACTGTTAGGCGTTGTACAGGCAACAGCTGTAAAGTACTTTATAGTATACTGTGGACTTAGTTCTGAGTTTTCTCACTAGACTTTCACAACGGTCCTGTCAGGCAGGGCTGATAGTGTTAACCTCACTCTGATGGAGGAAGCTGAGGCTGGGAGCTGAAGTAACAGCTGGCAGGTGGGAGAGGTGGTTCTCAAACTGATCTCCTGGTCCTGGCCCAGTTGCTCTGTTGGTTATACTACCCCACTGCCATTCCCAGAGCTCAGGGAATATCAGTCAGTTCCGTGGTGTGGTAGGAAACCCGAAAGTCCACAGATCCTTGTCTCTGTCCTCAGGAACTTGCAGCTGAGCTAAGGAGAAAGACAAAGTTTAGTGTTGGTCATCAGATGAACGCTTGATTGACTTCACGTTGTTTCCTTTGGTTAGGTCTGTTCTTACCATTTTACGTAAGGCTTTAACAGGAGGATGCTGGCTGAGTATAGATCAGTGGCCAGTAATCAGTTCTTTATCCTAATGGATTTCTTCAGCATTTTCTCAAAAGTCAGCTGTGGGTGAGACTGAATCTCTTTTTTAAAGATTTATTTATTTTAGAGAGCAAACAGAGGAGGGGCAGAGGGAGAAAGAATCCTCCAGCAGACTCCCCGCTGACTGAGGAACAGTACATGGGGCTCAATCCCACCAGCCTGAGATCATGACCTGAGCTGAAATCAAGAGTCAGATGCCAAATCAGCTGAGGCACCCAAGCTCCCTGTTGTGAGACTGATTCTCAACCAATGGTACTCAAACCACAGCATGACAGTCACTGAGGTTTTACACAGAATGTCTGTAAACAAGTGTATATGTAAAAGCTGGACTTTGTGGGCTTTAAGTCATTTTGTGACTTAAATTGTTTAACAAACTGATTACTAGAACCTAAGATATAAACAGTTTAAATATAACTGAGTTGGGGCGCCTGGGTGGCTCAGTTGTTTAAGCTCTGATTCTTGATTTTGGCTCAGGTCATGATCTTGGGGTTGGGAGATGGAACTCTGCATGAGGGTCTGTGCTCAGTGGGGTGTCTGCTTGAGATTCTCTCCCCCTCCCTCAGCCCCTCTCCTTGCTTGTGTGCACACACTTTCTCTCTAAAATAAATACATAAAATTTAAAAATCCTTAAAAATAATTGAGTTTTTCTGTGACAGTTTGAATACTGACAAACTGCCCCCCCTCTTTTTTTTAGAAGAGAGGGAGAGGAGATGAATAATGGAAGAGAGAGAGAGAAAGAGAGAGAGAGAGAGAGAGAAGCTTAAGTAGGCTCCTTGCCCAGCATGGAGCCCAGTGTGAGGCTTGATCTCAGGACACTGAGATCATGACCTGAGCCGGAATCAAGAGTCAGATGCTTAACTTCTCAAACTGATTTTTTTAAAAAAAATATTTATTTATTTATTTATTTGTTTGTTTATTTATTTATTTATTTATGAGAGAGACTAAGCACACAGAGGAAGAGGGAAAAGCAGGCTCCTCACTGAGCAGGGAGCCTAATGTGGGGCTCCATCCCAGGACCCTGGGATCATGACCTGAGCCAAAGGCAGATGTTTAATCGACTGAGCCACCCAGGCACCCCTCAAGCTACTTTAATACTTATTTTATCCTTATATTAATGAAAACCAATTATATTGTAGTCTGCTAAGATGAAGTTAAAATGCCTGAACAATAAGGTAACATGTCTGGGTTGAGATAAGATATTCATTAAGTTTCTGGACCTTATGGAGAGTGCCTACAAGGCCTCTGACTCCCCTGGGAAAAGGTAGGGATATGAGGGGGATCAACAAATTGCATACAGTTTGGGGAGGCTTAACAAACCACCTGGCAGGTAAGGTCTCAGACTCGGGAGCCAGCCTGCCTGGTTTCAGTGTTGGTGCTGTCCCTTGCTAGCGTGGCGACCACACCCGAGGTACCTGGAAAGCAGGGGATGACGATGGCTGCCGTGAGGGTGAAGCAGTTCATGGATGTGGAGCAGAGCGGTGCCTGGCAGAGTAAGGGCCATGGAGCACTTGCTGTCGTCACATCTCCAGGCCCGACCTCTAAGCCCCACGTTGGAGCCCCAGCCGCCTTCTCCGCCTCTCCACTTTGATGGCTGCTAGGTGTCTCACATTTTGCATGCTTAAGCAGGTCTCTTGCTTTTTTCTTTTCCCTTTTTCTTGCCCTCACTCTGCCTCTACCCACACCTGTTACTCTCCTGGGTTTCCGTGTCTCAGGATATGGCACCCCTTTCTACTGCACTGATTGTACCAGGAGAATTTTTTGACTCCTCATTCCCTGGACCTTAGTTCTACCACCAAAACCAGGCTGTCCCTGACCATCCTGTCCACCTCCACTGCTCGGCTAGTTGCTGTCACACCTACACTGCTATAGTTGTGGCTCATCTGGTCTCACCCTCCAATAATTCTTTCTCTTCTTTTTTTTCTTTTTTTTTTTTTAAGATTTTATTTATTTATTCTTGAGAGAGAGAGAGAGAGAGAGTCAGAGACATGGGCAGAGAGAGAAGCAGGCTCCATGCTGGGAGCCTGATGTGGGACTCGATCCTGGTCCAGGATCACGCCCCAGGCCGAAGGCAGGCGCTAAACTGCTGAGCCACCCGGGCTGCCCTCTTTCTCTTCTCAGCAGCTAGTATGATCAGGTTGTTCCCCTGTTTAAAACCTGCATTGAATTTCCATTTCCCTTAAAACAAATCCAGATTCCTGACTCTGACCTGAGAACTCTCTGTGGCCGCCTCCTACACCTCATTTTATGCCTGTCTCCTCCTCATTCCACTGGCACCAGTGTCTCTTTTTCTGACATCTACCAAGTTTGTCCCTGCCTTAGGGCCCTGCCAACCAACGCCTTCTGTCTGGGATGTTCTGACCATCTTAGCTCAAATGTCTATAACTCATAGAGGCTATCCTTAACATTTCTCTCAAAAAGACAAAAATGTCATCACTTGCAATTGTATCATCCTGTTTTATTTTCTTTATGATAGTTATCAAAATCTTATTTGCTTAATGGCACACTAATTTCTCCTTTTTGCTGTTAAATTCCAAGGATCTGGACCAAATCACAATATGGCACATAGTCGATGCTCAGTGCTTATGTCTTGGATGAATATATTTCTTTGGAGATAAATCCCCAACAAAGATTTTTTTAAGATGTTAAAAAATAATTTTGGAGAATGTCTGTAAACTCATATTTAAAAAAAAAAAATGTGAGCCCAAATCAAATTTAAAGTTCTGAAAACACATTCTCTTAGTCTTCCTACTCCTTATTGAGCCACTTCTGTTGATAGCTACATAATTCTGTTTGCCTGGGATGATTAGTAGAATTGTTTACTTTCACATAATTATCATTGCTTCTAGGAACAAAAGATATATATATATATATATATATATATATATATATATATATTACAGAACATTCATGGATACACATGCAGAATATTTCAGAATATTTCCCAATCCCTAGAAATTTGTATATATATAAATTATATGTTTCTATGGGTGCCATGAAATTTAAGCTTTATCTTTGAAAGCTGGATGCCAGTAAACTCACTCTTCATCCACCAACTTTCCTCTCCCATCATTTTGTACCATGGGGAAGAAATAAGATATAAGGAACTTTAAAATGTGGCACTTGGGCAAGAATTCATATATATTCTTTGTTTCTCCCTCAACACGGCAGACAAAGGCTGGTGGTGGGAGAATGTGATCGCTGCCCTTTTTCAGAGACACTATCGGATCAGCTGGCTTATCCGTACTGTGAGTACTTTTACTGTTGAGCCCCCCCACCCTGACTTCATCTTCTGTGTGCTCCTGTTGTAATGCTTCCTTTCATTTAAAAATGTTATTTTTCATGTAAGAAGCTCCTAAAAAGGATAAGCATCTAAGCGTTTGCAAAATGCATATCAACCTTCATGATAATAAGTATCAAAGATAAACAGAGCTGGAAAGGAGTTAAATAGTTATAAATTATAAATTTACAGTCATAAAATAAGTTGTGGGCATATAGTGTTCAGCATGGTGATTTTAAGAGTAGATCTTAAAAGTTCTCATGCAGAAAAAAAATTGTAATTATGTATGGTGACAGATATTAACCAGACTTACTGCGGTGAGCATTTTGCAACATATGCAAATATTGTATGCCTGAAACTAGCATAATGTTATATGTCCGTCATACCTCAATAAAAAGAAATAAGTGGTGGGGACAGATTTTAATCAGTCGTATACTATTGTAGTAGGGAAGAGTGTCCAGTGTGAACAGAACTCAACTTTGATTTGTACAAAGGCAACCAGGTGTTTTAAATGGAGAATGAGAGAAGGGTGCCTGGGTGGCTCACTGGTTGAGCATCTGCCTTTGGCCCAGGGTGTGATCCCCTGGTCCTGGGATCAAGTCCCGCATCGGGTTCCCCACAGGGAGCCTGCTTCTCCCTCTGCCTGTATCTCTGCCTCTCTCTGTGTGTCTCTCATGAATAAGTAAATAAAATATTTTTAAAAATGGGGGAGGAATGAGGGAATACAGAGGAGTGTCAATAGGCTCTCAGTGGAGTTGGAGAAGTTAAAAATTACAAAAAGTGAAAAAGAGGGATTGTCCGTGTAAAACCTGTCTGGGATTGCTAATGTGCTTATCAAAATTAGCCTCCGACCCTCCTGCAGACACTGGAAAACAGAGGCCCTATCTTTAAGTGTTAGCTGGAACAAACAGTAAATTCTTTGGGCAGCCTTATTTTCTCAGACAGGCACTGGAAGAGGGGTGATGGTAACCCAATGGGTGGAGCCTTGAGGTGTGAGAACTGTTTGTTCAAGAGCTTAATAGGCCCAAGTTAAGGCCTTATCAAGAAAAGGCCTCAGAGGACCCAAGCCTAAGTATGGTCAAGGAGAAAATCTTTGTTATAGACCACAGTTTTAGCCGATAGTGTTAAATCTTTTTTTTTCAATATTTTATTTAAATAATTTTTTAAAATTTATTTATTTTTATTTAAATTCAATTTGTCAACATATAGTATAACACCCAGTGCTCATTCCATCAACTGCCCTCCTCATTGCCCATCACCCAGCTACCCTATCCCCCCACCACCCACCCACCTTTCCTTCCACAACCCTTTGTTTCCCAGAGTTAGGAGTCTCTCATGGTTTGTCTCCCTCTCTAATTTTTCCCCACTCAGTTTCCCCCTCGTTCCTTTACAGTCCCTTTCACTATTTCTTATATTCCCCATATGAGTGAAACCATGTGATGATTGTCTTTCTCCCACTGACTTCCTTCACTCAGCATAATACCCTCCAGTTCCATCCACATCGAAGCAAATGGTGCGTATACATCGTTTCTAATGGCTGAGTAATATTCCACTGTATACATAGACCACATCTTCTTTATCCATTCTTCTGTCAAGGACATTGTAGCTCCTTCCACTGTGTGGCTATTGTAGACATTAGCCTATATATAGCCTTATCTTGATAAATGATTGAGATAAGATATAACAGTAGGCTTTTCTGCAGATAAAAATGTACCCTCCTTTTAGAATCACCATTTGCAAATGTTGAAATTAGCAAAACAAAGACATGAGAAAGTAATTCTGCACAGAACAAAAAGTTTGCTTTACATGACCTATTTAGAGAGTTCCAGACCACATACATGTAAACTGTAATTTGACCACATTTGGTGCAAGGCCCTTCTTGGTCTTGCTCTAAATGATCTTAGTCCCTCTGGACTTAAAATTCTTCTAAACTTTTTGCCTGGGAATTTCCTAAAGCTGTTGACAAACTATGTAGCCTTCATGCATTTTTCAGATGACCTCTAAAACTTTTCATCGTAAGATTTTTTTTTAAGATTTTATTTATTTACTCATGAGAGACACATTGAGAGAGAGAGAGAGAGGCGGAGACACAGGCAGAGGGAGAAGCAGGCTCCATGCAGGGAGCTCGATGTGGGACTCAATCCCGGGTCTCCAGGATCACGCCCTGGGCCAAAGGCAGGTGCCAAACTGCTGAGCCACCCTGGGATCCCTTATCATAAGATTTTAAAGCTGCAAAAAACCCAGTGTGTTGCAAATATGGCCATTTAAAAATAAAACTGGAATTTAAATCTATCAAGGGGAACCTACACGCCAGAATGATTTTTAAATGTTTTAGATATAACTTACATACCATGACACGCACAGATCTTAAGAAGGTAGCTCAATGCATCTGGACACTTGTACACGTTCATTTATTCATCTGTGTAAGCACTGATGAAACAAGATACAGAACAAATGTCCCAAGTCCCTGGACATTTCCCTCCTGTTCCCTTGTAGCCAAATTCTCACCTCCTCTCATACTCTCCTCCGGGAATCCACTCTGTGACCTCTGTCACCACAGATGAGTTTGCCTGTTTTAGAATACATCTAAAGGAAATCCTAGAGTACAGACTCCTTCACTCCGCCTAATGCTTTTCAAATTCACCCATGTTGTTTGTACCACTCACTCGTTCGTTTTCATTATGGAAGAATATTCCATTGTATGAATATGCCACAGTTTATTCATTTTCCTGTTGATAGACATTGTGTTGTTTGCAGTCTTGGGCCGTTCTGAATAAGCCTGCTGTAGAAATTCTTGTACGAGGCTTTCGGTAAACATGTATGTCTGTTTCAGCTGAGCAAGGGCTTAAGAGTGGAATTGCTGGGTCATAAGGCAGGTGTACCTTTAGTGGAGGTGTGGTGCCATGCAATTCCCATACCATACCATTCATCCATTTATAGTATAAACTTCGGGGCATCCCGGGTGGCTCAGCGGTTTAGCGCCGCCTTGGGCCCAAGGCCTGATCCTGGAGACCTGGGATCGAGTCCCGCGTCAGGCTCCCTGCGTGGAGCCTGCTTCTCCCTCACCTGTGTCTCTACCTCTCTCTCTGTGTGTGTCTCTCATGAATAAATAAATAAAATCTTTAAAAAAAAAAAAAGTAGATAACTTCCTGGTTTTCAGTATAGTCAGAGTTGTGCAACCATCTCTACAATCAATTTTAGAACATTTTCATTTCCCTAAAAAGAAATCCTATGCCCATTAGCCGTCACTGCCCACTTCCATCACTTCCTGAGCCAGACAGATAAAGTGCATGTCTCACCCTGACTCTGCCAACTGAATGAAGTAAGTCACCACTGCCTTCAGTGTCTCTTACATCACCTGGCTTTCTTCTCAGAATTCTGTTAGAGGAAACGGATTGTTTGATCGCTGTTGCAGGATGGTATAGATGACATAAAATGATGTTCCATCACTCCTGTTGCCTCACTTTATAATTTTGCTGAGTTCAGAACAAACCAATTTGATTCTAAATACCTCACCCCTGACAGTAATATGTATATGTGAGGGGAAAGTCCGCAGAGTCCTGCCATGGGTTGATGGTTTATGGTGCTGACTGATGGCACTTTTGCAGACACTAGTATTTTGAATTGTTCTTTTGTTAGAATTTACTCCCATCGCTGGCACTGTGCCTCGGCAGTATTCAGGATGGATGAGCAGAAAACCAACTTTCCAAAAGCAGTGAAGAGTGATTTTGAAGATGCAGGTGGAAAGGGCAGGCTCTTCCACAGGACGTTCTTGTGCAAATCAGCTTGAGCAAGGAGCAGCTATGGAAGCTGAAGAAATGGAAAGTGGTCCCCTTAACTAGACCTTTGGGAGTCTTCATGAACCCTTGGGGGTGTCTGAACACTCTGCTCACTGCTCTGATGTAGCATGCTGTCTTTCATCTCTAAGCCTTTGCCAAACTATTCCATTGAGCTGGAACTGTCTTACCCTCCCCCGTGCCCAATACCCCCACTCTCACCAGCCTGACTTCCCTCTGTCCCTTTGGCTCAGCTTATGTGATACCTCCCTGGGATGCTTCTCTGATGCCCTGGGTGAGGGTGGCTCCCCTGCTATGGCTTTTATAGCAACTGCTTCCACTACTTGGACACCTCTTACATTGTGTCACCACTTCCTGTCATTCTTGGAAGTCTAGAGTAAACAGGGTCAGGTCAGTCAGATTCACGGCTCTGTCCCAACACCAGCATAGAGCCTAGCACGTAGTAGTTATTCAGAAAGTACCAGTTGAAAGAATAAATACATGAGGAAATGTGCAGAATCTTGTATGAAGGTGACCTGCCTAGAAAGCACATGGCCCATATTTGGTGAGCCAGGCCTAGAACTTGTCAGCAGTTCTTTCCTCTTGTGAGAAAAATCCGTCTGCTGTCAGCTCCCCCACTGAGTTTTCTTCCATCTCAGGAGCCCTGATGACAGGAGGATGAGGTCAGAGCAGTTTAAGAAGGTAGCCATGGCTACCTTCAAGTAAGTGACATGCTAAACACATCTGTTCATACATGGTCCCAGACTGGGGGACTCACGCTCCTACTCTTCGGCTCAGCAGAGTTCTGGGGGCCTCTACAGGTCAGGCTTTCAAGGTGCTGTGGGTACAGCAGGGAACCGAACAAATCCCTGCTCTCATGGGACTAGCATTCCACTGGTTGGGAGTGGGGAGGAGGAGAGGTAGGGCAGATAAACAAATATAAGGCAGGTGAGAGGTCCATGAAGAAAAACAGAAGGAGGAGGGCAGTGATTTATTCGTCCTAAATCAGTCTGGTATTGGCACTGCCTGCCCTGGTTCTGAGTGCCTTAATTTCACTCTGTTAGAACTAAACTTCAGACACCATTGGCTTCTCTTTAACTTCCTGGGACGTTCTGCTACCACCCTACTTGGAAATTACTGTTTCTCTCTTAGCCTGTGCCCTGGATAGTAGCATTCTGTGAGCAGTGGCTTCATAGCTCTACAGCCCAGGGTTTTACCCATGTGGTCTTCTGATGTGAACCCCTGGGCCGTAGCTACTCCTGTCACATTAATTAAGCCTGAGAGGCAGCCACAACACTTGTACAGGAAACTCTGAAGGTCCTCTGTCACCAGAAAAGGCAAGCTGACTCGACCAACAGCATGCTCTTCATTGTCCTACTTCATTGCCTTATCTGCACCTTGGACCAGCTCTGTAGGGGTGCAGACACCTTCTTTTGCTTAGTGAGGTGGGGCTTAATTTAATAAAATGAAAGAGAAAGCATCTGGAGGTCAAAACACTTTTATCTCCTCCTTTTACTTCAGTAAATTTCCAAACCCAGCATTTCCTACCTTCTTATCATTCTTATATCTGCTTTCTCCAAAGCAAGAATATCAAAATGGACCTTTTCAGGAAATAGTATAATACAGACAAAACCTGTCAAGCAATTTTTAGTTTTAAATACACAGTTGATTTTTTTTTTCTTTGAAATGACCCTCTCTTACACAAACACAAAACATTTTTCCTGATGGCCTGTGGAATAACTTTAGTATACAGGTACTTTAAGATTCCTGGGCGGTTATGACATTTACAAAACTGGTGTGTGTGTGTGTGTGTGTTTAAGATTTAATTTATTTGAGAGAGAAAGAGAACAAGAGCAGGGAGAAGGGCAGAAGGAGAAGCAGACACCCCACTGAGCAGGAAGCTGGATGCCGGGCTCCATCCCAGGACTCTGGAATCACAACCTGATGCTTAACCTACTGAGCCACCCTGGTGCCCCAAAACTGGTGGTGTTCTTTTCATTTTATACCATAATAGGAATATATCTTCCAATGGTCCTTTCGAAAGCTTTTTCTGTAAGTGTGGCCTGATAAAAAGATTAACATTAAAAAATTTATTCTATAAACAATATTCTAAAAGCCAATACAGGAAAACAAATGAGGCAGTACTTAGCCACTCAAACAAATGAGCTGCTTGGGTAACAAATGACCCAGTATTATGCTAGTAAGCTAGCTCTTTGGTTGGGGGCAGGTGGGATCCGGGGCAGGAGCGACACAAAACACAAAACAGAGACCCTCCTTGAGTTGTAGCATTTATTGCCTTCCATGATGTAAATACTTCTGCCCGGCCTATTTCAAGCTTGTGATTGGCTTCTAAACTTTCTTTAACAGTTAGCTCTCACGAGCCTGTAGGAGCCAGGTCCACCATACAATTGACTGTATCCTTTCCGATAGGGCACAATTTTGCCCTTCTAATATTCATTTTGAAAATAAGAGTGTTCTCTTTTATGTGTTCTTACAGTTTTTAAAATAATTATTATAAATGATGACTATGTCTTTTTAAAAATTAGTATTCAAATAAAATAGTTGTTTACATATTTTTAAAGATTTTATTTATTTGAGAAAGAGAAAGCACAAGCAGGGAGAAAGGGGAAGAGTGAGAGTGAGAAGCAGACTCCCTACTGAGCTTGAGATTCCAGAACCCTAAGATCATGAGTTGAGCCAGGACTCTGAGATTATGACCTCAGCTGAAGACAGATGCTTAACTGACTGAGGCACCCAGGTTCCCCAATAGTTCTCATATTTTTAAAAGAATGCTTTTAAAAGCAAGTCCCATGCTGTGAACAGCCCTTATAATTTTAAAATTAAAAATTTTTAATTTTTTTTCTCTCTTTCTTTTTTTTTTTTTTTTTTTAGGGCTAGGAATAAAATTTACGTTCTTTACATTTACTAGGGGAAAATGAATGCATTCGGAGTCTAAGTAGTACTATCAGCATGAAATCAAATTTAAATCCCTTTCTCAAGACAGAAATAATTTGTAAAATATTTCCAAGTATACAGTAGATGCCTTTGTCTGTTTGTGCATAGTCGAGTGCATAAGCACGTGTGTGAGTGGCTTTATGAATTTCTCGTGGTGGGTTCAGAGTGCTTAAGGCTATGTCTGATTATAGGACTGCATCTATATAAGCCAATTGAAATATATTGTATAATTGAGTTAAGCATTCTCCAGTTGTTAATTTTTCCTCTATTAAGACTCTGAAATAAACATATTAGTACATCCCTCTCTACTCCCCATTTTTGGGTTATTTTCCCTGGCTGAATTCCCAGAAGTAGGGTTACTGAGTTAAAGGCTATGAATGTTTAAATGGCATATGAATGTTTTGTTGAAATAGAACTGTTAGAAATTATAAGTAGTTAACCAAGTGATATTTTTCTCTGTTGTGTAACTGAAAACCCAAGAGGAACTGTATTTTTTTTTTTTTAAGATTTGTTTATTAGAGAGTGCAGGAGCAGTGGTAGGGTGAGGAGGCAGAGAGAGGGAGAGAGAGAGAGGGGAAGCGGACTCCTAGCTGAGTGGGGCTGGATCGCAGGACCCTGAGATCTTGACCTGAGCACCACCAAGAATCCAATGTCCACTGACCGAGCCACCCCAAAGAACTGCATTTAAAGGATAATCACCACTAAGCCAGAATTAACACAGATCCCTGACTCTCAGGCCTTTTGCTTGTAAGGATTCCTGGCAACTAAGGCTGTTCACTGTGCGAAGTTAACAGAAAGAAAGCTCAACAGGTAGGACACCTGGGTGGCTCAGTGTTGAGCGTCTGCCTTTCACCCAGTGCGGGATCCTGGAATCAGGGATCCAGTCCCACATCGGGCTCCCTGCGGGGAGCCTGCTTCTCCCTCTGCCTGTGTCTCTGCCTCTCTCTATGTGTCTCTCATGAATAAATAAGTAAAATCTTAAAAAAAAAAAAAAAAAAAAAAAAAAAAAAAGCTCTATGCTGCCCCCTCGTGCTGTGCTGTAAGATCACACTCACCTGCAATTGAATATTCTCTGAAGTGGCTGCAAGCAGAGAAAATATTAAAATAACAATGGAGAATAGAATTATGACCAAGGTAAATAAGTAGCTGAAGTCCTCATTCAGGGAACCTCCATTGCCCTTGGACAGTCTCTGCATGCACTCATAGTGCTGACTTCAGCCAGGTGTACAGTTTGGGCCACTAATTCTTCCTATTCCTGAACAACCCAGCTCCAGAAGCTTTGAGCATGCATCCCAGCTAGTGTCCAGGACAAGAGGTAGATGGAGTGAGGAAAAGGGGTTTGAGTGTGTGTGCATGCATGTACGTGTGATCATGTTCAGGTTTCTTGCTATGCAGTATGTTGAATAAATTACAGTGTGCTTTTCATCTTTAGATCTGAGTGAACAGGCCCCCTGACTTCAACCCTGAGCTTTCGAGGTTCCACTTAGGCCTTCCTCTAACCCTCCCTTGATATAAATGATATAACCCTCACTGGACCAGGAGCATTTGCCCAGTGAATCTGGCCCAAGTACAGAGCCTCGAGAGCTCCAAGCTATTTCCAGGGCCTGTGTGGTCCACAGTCCTCCGTGGTGTTCTCCCAATGGCAGTGGGTAGCCACCATGGACATCCCATGCCTGGTGGGTGGCTAAGGAATGACTTCTTCCTGGAGTTGTGCTTGAAGCCTCGATGCAAAGTCTGAGGTGTCCACACACTGCCACTTGTGGTGTAGGGCAGAGCAAGGGGTGAGGGCCGATGGCTGGCTCGCCCTCATTGCCATGGTGTGAAATTCTGAGGAGTCTGAGAATCTTCAATTTGAACCTAGCCTTCCACAGGGTTGTCAAAATAGAAAGGAAGGACTCGCTGTGATCACTTGAATTATAAGTTTTAAATATTCTGACATGGGGATCCCTGGGTGGTGCAGCAGTTTGGCACCTGCCTTTGGCCCAGGGCACGATCCTGGAGGCCCGGGATCGAATCCCACGTCGGGCTCCCTGCATGGAGCCTGCTTCTCCCTCTGCCTGTGTCTCTGCCTCTCTCTCTCTCTCTCTGTGTGACTATCATAAATAAATTTTAAAAATTTAAATATTCTGACATATCCAGGCTTCTATTTGTATTATTTTCCTGGGTCCCAAGGGTGAGGGAAGGGCTTGGTATTTTTTCCTCCTCTTTGGAATATTGGAGACAATGATGTGTCTATAAAAATTCCTCTCATGGTTTACAGCTACACAGTTTATACTACAGTGATGACTGCTGCCAGCCCAGAGAAGTACATGACTAGGATCAGAAACCTGGGTTAAAAGTAAGTAAGCAGAGGAGTGGATTCAACCATGTGTGAAAGTTTTGCTAGTTTGTTGTTTGTTGATCCGGGGACATCTGTGGGTGTGTGCTGGTATTTCTCACAGAAGATGGTAACATCTCTAACATTTATACATACAGAACATTTTCTGACAGACATCTGGCAAATGGTTGTAGTTTGTATCAGGTGAATGTCACTGTTAGATATTTATTTTGAATTTGTTGGTAGGAGAGCTAATCTTCTCATGCCCTGTGCCCTTTGTCCTTTATTCAAACCTATTTTCAGGGCAAAGTGTTATCTCTTCACTGACACAGAGGGGGGAATATCTGGGGAGACTTGCATGTCCTCAGAATAATAGCGAGACAAGCCAGCACCTTTGCAACCTAAGAAGATGACAGATAGTGAAGGCAAAGGACACCTGCAGAGTTTATTTCGGGCATTGCTGAGCCCATCAGTGAGTGGGAAGACATGAAGAAAAAGCAGGTGTCCTTTTTGCCAAACCTAGGCAGTTTTCCCTATTGCCGGGGTCTTCTGGAGCTTGTAAACCTGGCCCAGTGTTTTGGGCATTTGCATCCTGGCAGTGTTAAAAATCAGTGTTTGAATTAAGTACATTTATTTTTCTTCCCTTACAGATGATGTCTTAAAAATGAGATTTTTGAAGAGCTAGCTGTACTTTAAAAAAACAAAACAGAGTGAGAGGATTGTATTATTTCAGGAATAATATGGAATCATTCTCGTTAAGCTTTCCAGTCTTGTGAAGTGGGAAGCAGAATCACTTTGCAGCTTGGGTGGGTAAAGCGGATTATAGGGACGCCTCACGTTGGCTTCCATGTGTCGCTTGCCTTGACCCTCTCTGAGTTTGTCTGTCCTGACTTGCACAACTCAACGAGGTCAACTCAGAGGGCGAGCCTCTTCTCACCACAACATGTAGCAATGGTGTCATGCGTCAGCCTTGAAGAAATGAGCTGGCAAGACCTCTGCTTATTATGAAGTGCTTCTGGAAGA
The DNA here is from genome assembly GCF_011100685.1 of Canis lupus familiaris. Taxonomy (NCBI): domain Eukaryota; kingdom Metazoa; phylum Chordata; class Mammalia; order Carnivora; family Canidae; genus Canis; species Canis lupus. Next base: position 39,706,630 of record NC_049253.1, read on the forward strand.
GCGCGAGAGAAAAGGTTCTTCTAAAAGAAAATGGAGACCTGTAGTTGAGTAGAGCCTGTTTGAGTGTGTTGTTAGTCTGAGCGTTGATCACGTGTTTCCATGGGATTCTCATTTTGCATAATGAGTCTAGTGTTGCTTTATAAAAACTGATAGGCCTCCTTTTTCTAAATAGCTACTTTCTTACCACTTTTTGAAAGCAATATGAAACCAAATTATTTCTGATTGTCACTTTTCATTAGTTAATAAAATGTTGAAAGAGTTATTGGCAAGGAGAATAAAAATTTTTTTCCAAGACATTTAATGTTGTGTTTTCCCTTCCTTCCAGCCTCTAGAGTTGTGTGGTTCTGAACACCTGTCCCGAGGAAGCAGCTCTCACAGATGTTGCTTAAATGTCAGGACTCAAAGGAGCGCACAACTGCGTTGCAGAATTTGACTTTTTGTTTTCCCGCACGTACAAGAAAGAAACGTCTCTGAGGATGAAGTGAGAAAAGGTTAAAATCCATGAACAGTGAATCAGTGGGATGTTTTTGTTTAGTGAACTAGCAAGAGCAAAGGAAAATGGAATGAGTGGAGGGAAGTGTTAGCCAGGCGCTGGTCACCCCGCTTCACCATAATGCACATACCTCACTAGTGGCCCAGAGCAGTCATGTGTCTTCTTGGGCAGTGTTGGATCCACATAGTTAAATTTCCATCATCTAACGCCCTTTTTAAAAATCAAACATCAAGAGTAGCTTACTCTTGCCAGACATGTTGAACTGTGATGAAGACTAGAAACTTCTACTTATTAGTCACTTCCATTCCTGTTTTCTAGACTACAGACCGTGACCTTTGGATGGAAATTTGGGGAATTACCCTAATTTTAACCAGGCATTGAGGACTTTTCAGCAGGAGAGGGATTTAAGTAATCTAAATTTCTGTTGTTTTTAAGACCTGTGTTCCTTATGCCCTGTGGTTTCACTACAGTGGGTCTAGATGTAGATTTCTTGTTATTTAGCTTGCTTAGGATTTGTTATGCTTTTCAGATTTCAAATTTATCTCTTTTATTCAAGTTTGGAAAGTGCTCAGTTACTCTTCTGTGACTGTCCTATATTCTCTTAAGTCTTCTCTCCTAAACTCCCAAGCATATGTGTTTTCATGCTTTCTATCCTCTGTCTCAGCCCTCTGGTATTTTGGAGGGGAGAAAAATAGGAGGGGGTAGATTTCTCTCTTGATGACATATTCCAGGTAATGTCTTTATTTTTTTCTGTAAAATCAAATATTTCTTCAGTGGATCTATTGAGTTTTTAATATCAAGGATTGATTATGCTTGTTTGTTTGTTTATTTTAGAGAGAGAGAGCATGAGCCAGAGGGATAGAGAGAGAAGGAGAGGGAACCTCAAGCACACTCCCTGCTGAGCACAGAGCCTGATGCAGGGCTTGAGATCACGACCTGAGCTGAAACCAAGAGTAGGACACTTAACGGACTGAGCCACTCAGGCATCCCTATTTATTTATTTTTTAAAAGATTTTATTTTAAGTAACCTCTGCATCCAGCATGGGGCTTGAACTTAGAACCACCAGATCAAGAGTTGCATGCTTTACTGACTGAGCCAGCCAGATGCCCCTCAAGGATGATATTTTTATTTTAGATGGGCTATTTGCTACTTTTTCAAACTGCTGGGATTTTTGTTGGATAGTATCTGTTCCTTGCTTTGGTTTGTTTGTTTGTTTTTGTTAAACTTCTTAACCCATACTTATTTTAAACTTTTCTTTTTTTTTAATTTTTATTTATTTATGATAGTCACAGAGAGAGAGAGAGAGGCAGAGACACAGGCAGAGGGAGAAGCAGGCTCCATGCACCGGGAGCCCGACGTGGGATTCGATCCCGGGTCTCCAGGATCGCGCCCTGGGCCAAAGGCAGGCGCTAAACAGCTGCGCCACCCAGGGATCCCCATACTTATTTTATACTCTGCTTCTAAATTCAACCAGCAAGTCCTCAACTTTGCTGTTTGTTTTCACTGACCCTCCCTCATAGAGATTTCTCTGGTGTTCTGTAGTTTTGGATTGTGTTCCTCTGGAAATCCTGAAGGCCAGGATTGACAGTATACCACCCAGAAAAGATTTATGTCTGTTAATTTCTCAGCTTGTGGTTTCTTAGAACATTCGGTATAAATTGAAGCCTCAATTTATATTGTATGAGGGCCAGCCTGTGGTCACATCTTCACAGAGGAGAACTGGCCCCTGCAAAGGCTGATATTCTAACTCCATCTTGTGTGCATCTATGTCCATGTCCTTTTATCTCCCATCTTCCAACATAAGTATCGAAGAACCAAAGATTCTCAGTTCCTGGGACCAGCAGATGTCCTGGGGCCGCCATGACTCTCGTGCCTGCTTCCCTCCCAAGCTTCTCTTTATTTCCCATCCTCCCTATATTCCCTTCATCCCCTTTCATTACTTGCTAGCTCAGCTAAATATTCAACATTTAAGAGAGATGCTTGTTTATTATCTTTAGTTTTATAGTGGGCATGTTTTTCCAGGTATTTATTCCTCCAAAGTATCCAGAAATCAAAGAGCTGATGAGCGATTTTTTTTAAAAGTTCATTCTGTGTAATCATGAAGAGTGCATTGATGGGGGCTGATAATGGAAAAGTGAAAATCAGTTAACTTGACATTGTTGTAGAACAGATAAGAAATTAAGATGGATTGCAAGATATGCAAACAACCTTAATGTTCACAGATGAATAGATAAAGAAAATGTATGTATATGATGCATATTACTCAGCCTTTAAAGAGATGGAAACTCTGCCATAGGTGACAGTGTGGATAAACCTTGAGGGCATTATATTAAATGAAACAAGCTAGTCACAGAAGGACAAATACTGCACATTCCACTTATTTGAGGTTATGGAGTATAGGACACACTACCTCAGAATATGGCACATTGGCATATTGAATATTTTAAGCTGAAGGAATTTGGGAAAACAGCAGAAGCACGAAGGCCAGTCTGACTTCCTCTCCCTAGCCCTTCTTCCTGAAAACAGGTCAATAGAACCCTCCTGCCAAGGAGTCTTCCCTGTAACTGGAGGAATGGAGCATCTTTATCTCTGAAGACAATGGAACCCCTAAAGAATCCTAATGAACAGTTCTCACTAAGTTTTCTCTGGTTCACTATAATTACCTCGTACTCCTCGACCTATTGTATTCCTCTGTGCCAAACCTCCCACAAATATGCACAGAACCGTCTCTTTGGGTCATTTCCTTATGAAGGCCCCCGTGTCATGTGAAACTTAAACTGAATAAATGAATAAATGCGTATGTTTTTCTCCTGTTAATCTATCTTTGTCAGTTTAATTCTCAGACCCAGCGAGGGATCCTAAGAGGGTAGAAAAAACCTTTTTCCATCCCCACAAGAAAAAAAAAAAAATTTAAAGGCAGAAATATGTTTAATAAAAAGTGTTTTTAGGGGTGCCTGGGTGGCTCAGTCAGTTAAGTGTCTGCCTTCAGCTCAGGTCTTGATCCCAAGGTTTTGGGATCGAGCCCTACATCAAGCCCCACGTGGAGGGGGAGGGGGCGCGGGTAAGGAGAAGCCTGCTTCTCCCACTGCTGCTCCCCCCTGCTTGTGCGCTCTCTCTCTCTCTTTCTGTCAAATAAATAGATAAAAATCTTCTAAAAATTTTGAAAAATAAAAATTTAAAAAAGTGTTTTTAGAAAATTAATATGGCTTGGCCTACAGTGGTTGTATAGAGATTGATAGGGTTGGTTTTTAAAGAATCTAATTTTTTAAGTGTATAAGTAACATATACCTCTTTTAAAAATAAATCAGGGGTGCCTCAGTGGCTCACTCAGTTGGGCCGCCAACTCTTGATTTCAGCTTAGATCATGATCTTCACAAGTGGGATGGAACCAGCAGGAGTTGGCTTCCTCTCTGTCCCTCCCGCCCACTCATGTGCTCTCTCTCAAATAAATTAAATCTTTAAAAGATAAATCAATCAATCAGGGGCACCCGGGTAGCTCAGTTGGTTTTGCATCCAGCTCTTGGTTTCGGCTCAGATCATGATCTCAGGATCACGAGATCAAGCCCTGCATCAGGCTCATGCTCAGTGTAGAGTTTGCTTGAGAGTCTCTGTTCCCTCTGCCCCTCTCTGCACTCGTTCTCCCCTTCTCTCTCTCTCAAAAATAAATAAATAAAACCTTTAAATAAATAAATCGAACAGTACATAGTACAATCCTTTGCCTGTCTTCCTCACTCATAGATTACGCTCTCCCCAATAGCATTCCCTAAAGATAACTGTTATCTGTATTTGTGAAGAGTTTTTTAATGCATATATGTTTTAAAATGTAGATTTTATTTAGGTCTGGTGGGGCTAACAGGTTGGGGACAGTTTCCATTAGATTGTTACAGTTCCCAAGAGGAAAGGGACACAGCAGGTGCCTGCAGGGCCATAGCAAAGAATACCAAGATTGGTCACAGGCAGAGAGAGCAGGGAACTGTGTGTCAGTAAGAGAATTTTTGTGGTGTTCAAGGGAAGGAATGTGTGTTGACACAGGGTAAGCAGGCTAGACAGGTCTAGGATTGTCTAGTGTGAATAATTTCATCAGCTCCACAGTTTAGGAGCTGCCCTAAGTTGTCTGATAGTGGTTCTGGGTACTTAGGGCAGGGGAATAATGTCCCTGAGTGGTAAAGTGCTTAAAGGCCATGGTTGGGGGATGTGGACTCTGTATTGGGTGGCCTATATATGAAAGACTAGTGCACAGACCTTTGCCATAGGTAAGAATCAGTTAACCCTGGGCAGGGTGTTGCTTTGCTGGGAGACAGCAAGGCCCCAAGATGTCAAACCATTAATACAGATATTAGAAAACATAATTGATAAAATAGAATTATTCTTCACAATGAGGTTAGATTATACATTTCAGCAAGTTTTGCCTTGTTCACATAAAAAATATGAACATCTTTTAATGCAGAGGATATTGATCTATATATTTTTAAATGATGGCATAGGACTCTCTTGTATATACTATAAATTCGTTAACCATTCTGCAACTTACAGATTTTTAAGTTGTTTCCAATTTTTCATGATCATAAAGAATATGGTAATGAAAATCCTTATATACTTTCTGTGTGGGTGTATAGTTCCCTAAGATACCTAAAAGTGGAATTTCTGGTTAAAGGGTTTACATTTTACAGATTTGTAATTGAATTTAAACAGCATTTTTCACAGAAATAGAACAAATTTTTATGAGACCACGGAAGACCACAAATAGCCAATCTTGAAAAAGAAGAACAAAACTGGAGGTATCACAATTGCAGATTTCAAGATATGCTACAAAGCCGTAGTAACCAAAACAGTATGGTCCTGACATAAAAATGACACATATATCAGTGGAACAGAATAGGGGCCTCAGGAATAAACCCACACTTATTTGGTCAATTAATCTATGATGGTGGAGGCAAGAATATACAATGGGGAAAAGACAGTCTCTTCAACAAATGGTATTGGGAAAACTGTACAGCTACATACAAAAGAATGAAACTGGCCCACTTTCTTACACCATACACAAAAATCAATTAAAAAATGGATTTAAGACCTAAATGTGAGGGATCCCTGGGTGGCGCAGCGGTTTGGCGCCTGCCTTTGGCCCAGGGCGCGATCCTGGAGACCCGGGATCGAATCCCACATCAGGCTCCTGGTGCATGGAGCCTGCTTCTCCCTCTGCCTGTGTCTCTGCCTCTCTCTCTCTCTCTCTCTCTCTGTGACTATCATAAAAAAAAAAAAAAAAGACCTAAATGTGAGACCTGGATCGAGTCTTAAAGATCCTATAAGAGATCATATACAATAACTTTTTTGATGTTGACCATAGCAACTTTTTTCTAGATCCGTCTCTCGAAGCAAGGGAAACAAAAGTAAAAATAAACTATTTTCAAAATAAAAACCTGCACAACAAAGGAAATTATCAACAACCCACCAAATGGGAGAAGATATGTGCAAATGAGATATCCAACAAGGGGTTAATATCCAAAATATACAAAGAACTCATAAAACCCAACACACAAAATCCAATTAAAAAATGGACAGAACTGCTGAATAGATATTTTCCCAAAAAAAGAGAGATGGGCAACAGACACATGAAAAGATGCTCAATATCACTAATTATCAGGAAATGCAAATCAAAACCACAATGAGATATCACCTCACACCTGTTAGAATGCCTAAAAGCAAAAAGACAAAAAATAGCAAGTGTTGGCAAGAATATGGAGAAAAAGGAACTCTTGTGCTTTGTTAGTGGGAATGTAAATTGGTGCAGCCACTGTGGAAAACAGTATGAAGATTCCTCAAAAGGTTGAAAATAGAAATACCAATAATTCCACTATTGGGTATTAACCCAAAAGAAAATGAAAACACTAATTTGAAAAGATATATTCACTCCTGTATTTATTGCAGCATTATTGACAATAGCCAAGATAAAGGAGCAACCTAAGTATCTATGCATAGATGAATGGGTAAGGAAGCTACAGTATATATATTTGATGGAATATTATACAGCCATAAAAAGATGTGATTGTGCCATTTGAGACAACATTAGATGGACCCAGAGGGTATTATACTAAATGAAATAAGTTATATTGAGAAAAACAAATACCATATAATTTCACTCATACATAAAAAACAAAATGAGTAAACAGAATCAGACTTATAAATATTGAGAGCAAATGGATGGTTGCTAGAGAGGAAGGGGGTGGGCGGATGGACAAAGTGAGTGAAGAGCGGTGGGAGATACAAGTTTCTAGTAGTGGAATGAATAAGTCACGAGAAGAAAAGCCACATTATAGGGAATATAGTCAGTGATATATTTTTTAAGATTTTATTTATTTATGAAAAACACAGAGAGAGAGACAGACACACGCAGAGGGAGAAGCAGGCTCCCCGTAGGGAGCCCAGTGCGGAACTCGATCCCAGGACCCCGGGGTCACGCCCTGAGCCAAAGGCAGATACTCAACTACTGAGCCCCCCAGGTGCCCCTGTCATAAAGGCATTGTATGGTGACAGATGGTAGCTACCCTTGTGAGCACAGCATAACGTACAGAGTTGTTGAATCACTATGTTGTACACCTGTGTACAACTATATTCAAATAAAAATATTTTTTAAAGAATGTCATGTTTTTCAGCTAAAAAATACATAATTTAATAAATCACAATTAAAATTTAATCTCGACTAATTCTGACAAAGTGAAACAATTTACATTCCCATTAGTAGTGTAGGAAAGGCTCCTTTTCTCATACTGTCAATAATACAGGATTGCATCAGTCTTTTAACTTTTAGAGAATGGGGGGATGTTAGCAGTCAACCACTAACAAAAGTGAGTCAATGTGAAAATGTCAGTATCAGACAAAAGAGAATTCAAGCCAAAATGGATTTTGGCAGAATAATATTTTATTTTGATAAAATTTCTACCAAGAAAAACATACATAAGCTTTCATGTATTATAGATATAAAATTATATAATGGCAATTTTATGTAACTCAACATATGTTTAACACAGAACTACAAAACCTAATGCAAAGGTTCAGAAATCCAAGAATAAATTGCTAAATCTGTACTTATAGATATCTTTGAACCGGGGAAGAATACATAAGGATAAAGAGGATTTGAATAACAATAACAAGCTTAACCTACTAAATAGATGCAAATAAAGTATAAATTTCTTTGCAGATTCCCATGGTACCTACCAGCATACACATAAGCATCTTAGATTAATTGAAAAAGTAAGCTGTCTGGGAATAGTGATTAATATTTTAATATTTTGTATTATGTCCTAAGAAAAGTAAACAAGAAAAGGCAAGATGTTCCATCACTTTTGTGAACAGAGAAAAGCCAGCCAGAAGAAAGAGTGCCTGGGGTCCTGGGGAACTGCAGGGGGGGCCTCCGGTGCCCGGCAGCTCTGAGCCCCATGCCCTGTGTTGTCAGCACTCTTCCATTTCTGGCTTAAGGAGCTCAGGCTGCATAGACGTGTCTTGAGAAACACAGCCTCCTAATCTGGGGGGGTAAGAGGCTTAGTTCTGGGGCTAGGGCAGGAGAGTGCTGGGGAGAAACTGTCTTCAGGAATCAGGCCCAGGTGTGAGGGAGACATCCTGACTATGCAATCTCTCTCCCCTTTCAAATCCTCCTCGCAAGGCTTGATCTGATTGAGTTCATGAGGTGCCTATTGCTATGAGGCGGGGAGCCCTGAGTGCTTGGCCACAGCTGTGGATGTCCTTACTGCGTTTCTGGAAGACGGTATGCCAGCTTGAGCCTGGGCCTTCTTTACCGGATCTGTAGGTCTGGAAGAAACTGCATCAGCCAAGGATCCCTGAGCCAACTCCAAAGACAGGATGGAGGTCACACCTGTGTGTTAAAGAGGCTCCTGCCTCCTTGCGTTTCATAGTAGAGAATACCAAAGAATACCAAAGAAGGTAAGAACTTTCTTTCTAGCCTAAAGTACAGAAATGAGGGCAACAAACGTATGTTCTTACACAGGAAATAAATCCAGGTTTGGTTTGAGGACAGAGGTCAGAGAAAGCCCCTGTTATCAACTCACCCAGGGAGGGTCTTTGCTATGTGTGTTTTGAGGTTCACTCAGTGGGAAGATAAATAATTGCCAACATTTTTTTGGAAAGATTTTATTTATTTATTTGAGAGAGAGCAAGACAGTGCACAAGCAGAGGGGGAGGGAAAGAGAATCCAAAGCAGACTCTGCACTCAGCACAGAGCCAATGCTGGGCTCTTTCCCAAAACCATGAGATCATAACCTGAGCCAAAACCAAGAGTCCAGCGCTTAGCTGACTGAGCAACACAGTTTCCCTCCAACCCTTTTTTAAAATGATAACATCAGATGTTGGTGATGCTAAATCAAACCCTAGAAGGACAGTGGTCTCAGATAGGTAGTATAGATGTGCTGTTTACCTGAGTAGATGGCTCAGCTGGGGGATCACCAGCAGGAAAAGCAGTTAGTCATTACTAAAAGGCGTCGATTCAACAATCTGAGGCTACATCAACTCATTTTCTGTTTGGTTTTACAAAGCTTTCACTTTTTCCCCAAGAATTATTTTAGTTCTCCTTTCCATTCCTTTTTCGTAGTGATTTCTAGAATGTTCTTTACAGATCTGTAGATGATATCACTTTCTTCTATTAAGGAAGCCATATGTGATGCCTATTTAATCAGAGTCACTTTCTAATTTCCTTACCTCAAAAAATGTTGGGGAAATATGATTTATTGATTTTTAATTAACAAAGTTATAATAAAGCTATATATGTTAAAAATTAAAATTTCTCATAAGCCCATTCCCCAGAAAAAAATCACTATTAACAGTTTGGTGTATGTTATTTGATTATACATTTACTGATATGTTTTTTATAGAGATGATGAGATCATAGGAAGCATATTGTTCAGCAATTTGCTTTTCTTCATGTAATGATATATCTTATGGATATTTTCACACCATCACATTTAGACTTGCCTTGTTCTTTGTCCTGGCTGAATACTGTTCCATCCTACTTTTGATGTACCATGATGTGTTTTCTATATCTGTACTGATAAAATATTTAAAGTGGCTATGATTTTGGAGAGAGAGTTTTTTTTAAAGATTTTATTTATTGAGAGAGCATGAGCGAGGGATGGTGGCAGAGGGAGAGAGAGGGAATCCTGAGCAGACTCCCTGCTGAGCACAGAGCCCCACTCAAGCCTCCATGTGGGGCTCAATATCATATCCCTAAGAGAAATCAAAAGCTGGCTGCTTAACTGACTAAACCACCCAGGTGCCCCTAGGGAGAAAGATATTTTAAAAGATTTCTGAGCGTATCATTTAAAAAGTTTCCTCATCTATAATTTTCATGACAGAGACAAACATTTGCAAAGTACCTTCATATATAACCTCATCTCACCCTTGTGACAACCCTGTAATGGAGTTATCACTATCCATTCACCATCCTGATGTCTGGGTGCTCCCTGTCCCCTTCCACAATGTATGAAGGCACATACTTTTTGTCCTTAATGACCAGAGTTCATTACAACTGGATGTGCTCCCTGAGGAGAGTCTTCATTTCTTTCATTACTACAGGTTGTTTCAAATAGTTTATTGACTCATGATAGTTACTCCTTTCTCATTCTATGGCAGTATCATATTTCTATCTCTACATCTTTCTTGTAGGGTAGGTGACAAACAAGGTTGCCTTATTCTGCAACCATTTTCAGATTTATAAACTCATAAGAAATAAGGTCCCGAAGGGCAAAAATGGACTTACTTACTATTACAGTCTTTGACCCAGAAATAATCAATATCTGTCCCATTTATGGGATAGTTTATGCTTGTCTTGGTCAGCTAGGGCTGCCATAACAAAATACTACAGGTGGGTGTCTTAACCAATATGTATTTATTTCTCACAGTTCTGGAAACTGAGTAGTTCAGGATCAAGATGCCAGCAGATTTGATTTGTATATTGAGTGCCTTCTTGGCTTGCAGATGGCCACATCCTTGCTCACATTGTGGCGGGGGGGGGGGGGGTGAGAAGAAGAGAAAGGGGGGAGAAAGAGAGAGAAAGAGAAAGAGAGATCTAGTCTCTCTTCTTCTTCTTATAAGGACACTAATCCCATCATGTGGTCACCACCCTCATGACCTTACCTAAACCTAATTACCTCCCAAAATCCCCACCTCTAAATACCATCACATTGGGAGTTGAGACTTCAATTTGTGAACTTATGGGGGACGCATTCAGTATATAACAATGCTGTATTAAGATAGTATGTCTTTTACTGCCTCCTAAATTTGAGCCAGGGACATGTTTTTGATTATCTATATTTTAAAATAAGTATATCAAAAAATAAAATAAAATAAAATAAAATAAAATAAAATAAAATAAAATAAAATAAGTATATCAGATCCAATCTGTCAACATATATTGAGATTCTACCAGATACTAAGAACACTTTAAATACATTATTTATTATTCTCCAATATTTATAGATATTATAAAACTGAGTTTATGGGAGGTTAAGTGACCAACATCTAGTGAAAAGCTGAGCTGAAATTCTCACCTGCATCAGTGTACTTCCAAAACCCAAACACTTTAGTACACAGTGGTCTCTATAGGCAAGTTACTGATTATCAAAACAAATTGTAAGTGATTTGGTGGACTCAATCATTTCTGATGACCCTTTCAGCTCTAAAACTGTTCAGGTATCCAGAAAAATTTGGGTTGATTTGGTAATGATGGCTGCTCATTTTGACCCATACTCAGGTTCTAGTTTTATGATATCTCTTACATCTGGAAATCATTTTGCACACACACAAAAGAGATCATAGTATTTTTTCCTTTGATTATTTAGTCAAAATAAGCTAAACAACATAAACAAGTTGTGACTTTTCTTTGATTTGCAAGGGAAAAGATAATCACTAATACAATAACCTTTAAAAGTGGAGGAAGTAAAGTGCAGTAGATGTGAAGGAGGAGAAAAATATGGAAGTGGAATCCATTCTCATCATTAAGTCAGTACATCTCACATTGCTTCCTGATAAAGGTCTAGAAAAAGATTCTTCTTTGTTGTGTAAAAATAAATGTGGCAATAAATAAATATGGTAAAAATAAATAAAAAGTTTATTCAATTAATATTGCTTGAATCCCTGCCACATGTCAGGCCCATGGTACCTTCTAGAGATATGATGAATTTGCTCACACACAGTCTTTGCTGTCAAGGAACTGATAGTCTAATGGTAGAGAGACACAAAATAGGAAACTATAATACATTATTGCAGTGATGGAGATGTGAATAGGATATTCAGGACCTCAGGAGAGACCTGTCAAACTGGCTTCCCTAAGGTGATGCCCAAAGTGAGCTTTAAAGAATGAGTAAAGTTAGCTAAGTTAGCCAAGAGGCATGGGATAAGAATATTCCATGTCAGAACAAAACACATAGGCCATTGTGGTCAAAGAGCAGAGTTTGAAAAAGAAAAGAGAGATGAGGCTGGAGGAGTAAGATTTTAGAGAGCTGAGTTCTGCTTGTGGTACATGGAGTCTAAGGCACCCCAGTGAAAGTTTAGCAGAAAGCTGGGTATATGGGGCTGACATATATGGATAATCTGGGATGAAGATATAGATTTGAGAAGTGGGAAGCGATAGTTGAGTATGAATTGATTCAGTCATCTGGGGACCATGTTCAGAGTGAGGAGATCTGACATTTGAGTCTAGAGTACAAACCAAAATGGACATTTAAAGGATAGAAAAAAGTGAGCTCAAGAAGAGAGATAGAGAGGTAGAACAAATGCAAGGGAGTCCAGCATCATGGAAACCCAAGGAGTAGAATTTTTATCAAGGTGGGGCTTGCAGAGACAGATGGTTTTGCTGTTTGGGCAAGGTAAGGACTGAAAAGATGAAGGCACCTTAAAACCATAAAAGTGGTTTTAAGAGGAATTAAGGAGAAAATATGTAGTCTACTCAGAAATATGAGAAGAAAAGAGACTGGCTTATAACTAGAGGGATATGGGAGTCAAAGAATGATGATTGTGATCAATAGCTTTGAGATTGTAAGAGAAGAGACTTCAGGACATTTCTAGACTCAAAAGGAAAAGCTAGAAGAAAGGCTGGAAACATGGGAAAGATAGGAGATGACAAATGAAGGGAATTTCCATGCAATGACACTGAAGAGGTGGGGAAAGTGCTCTCAGATGATAGTCTCACAGTTTTTATGATGTGGGTGACAAGGTCCATAGATAACTTAGTCTACCTGAACTAATAATACTCTGCCTGGATTATCTTATTTCAGATTCCCTCTTCCTTTTATCAGCAAACAATTTGCTCTCCCTCTGCCTGCTATCTGTGTCCTGCAGAAATCTTGTACGTACACTATGGGAAGGGGTACCTCAGCCCAACATCACTTTGCTTTCCAGAATGCAGAGAAAGGTATGTGTTTCCCAACTCCCAGATTATCCGTAGGTATCCCAAAGCCTACATTTTATAGGGAGGGGCTTCTCAGAATAGAAAGAAACCATTATATTTCTCCTCAGACAGTTCTTGAAACTCAGCTTCTCCTCCTTATGATGAGACCACCAGAATGTCAGCTGAATATCTTAGAAGTTGGTGAACTATATTTGACCAAGTTAAAGTGTACTGAGGAGTCTATGTTGTCCACTATGGGTTATCCCAAATTGTCCATGCACAAATAAATGAAATAAAATTGGCAAAAAGCAGATGAAAGAGCTTTTCAGGTAGAGGGTTTAGAGAGTCATATTCAAGGAACTGAATGGTCTGAAGTGAACAAGAGGGAGGATGGCATGACATGTGGCTGCCAAGGTAGGCAGAGCCCAGATCACTCAGGGTCTATAGGATTTTAAACTTTATCCTAAAGATGTGAAGAACAATTGAAGAATTCAAAATAGGGAGTTAATAGTAAGATATGCACATTAAAAAGATCTCAGAGTTCTGTCGAGAAGGGATTGGAGGGAGTAAGAGTAGAAGAAGGAACAGCCCAGAAGCCACTAAAGTCATCTAAGCAAGAGATGATGATACTTTGGTCAGAGTTGTTGGCAGCAAAGATGGAGAGAAGAGGGTAGTCTACGGCCATACCACCCTGAACGCGCCCGATCTCGTCTGATCTCGGAAGCTAAGCAGGGTCGGGCCTGGTTAGTACTTGGATGGGAGAGAAGAGGGTGAATTCCAACAGTATTCAGGAGGTCGAATTGACAGGATCCAACTGAGTAGATGTATGGGGTGAGGGAGAAGGATCAAGAATGATTTCCAGTTTTCTGGCTAGCAAAACTGGGTAGGCAATTATACCAATTACTGACATAAATATAGTGGAGGAGAATCAACTTTGACTAGAGGGAAGATGAAGGGTTTATACAAGTTAGGGTTGGGGTGTCCGTGAGACACACAGGTAGAAATACTGAGAAGGCAGTTACATATTCACATCTGGATTCTGGAGGTGAGGTTGGGCTGGAGAGATATGCATGGAAAGGCATCAGAATGTTACGTAGTGGTTGAGGCCATGGGGGTCCCTGAAGTGCCCTAGAGGGAAAGTAAAGGCAGATCAGAGTCTAGGGCCTAGGACAGAGCCATGAAGGACCCCGGGGCTTAAGCACCAGGTAGAAGAGGATGAGTCAGCAAAGGAGGCTCAGGAGAGGCAGCCAAAGTTATAGGAGGAAAGCAGGGGGAATAGTGACAACACTTGGTTTATATGGTATATGGGCTTCAGCATCACTGGAAGTTTGTGGCTTCCTTGTTTTCTAGCTTGGCAATATGTCCCAGGGTCATCTTGCACATTTTTGGCTCCAGAGAGGGTACTTCTTTAGGGTACCCTCTCTTTAGGGTGCGGGGTATTCATTGCTTCCTAGTTGGCCTACATCATTCTATACCTTTCCAGTGAGCAGATCTGGAAAATAAGTATTACTTAGAGAAAAACCCACCATAACGAATTTATATTTAGGAACACAATATTTTTACTTAACAGCCTTGATATTTTACTTATATATATCTCTTTATTAAAAATCTTTTTTCCCTAATGACATTAAAATAGTATTATTTACTCCGCCCCACCATAAATAACAGTTTCAGAATAGAAACAATACTATTAAATAATAAATAAATTCTTTGTAGTTCTTTTTGTCCTTTGTTTGTTTGTTTGTTTTTAAGATTTTACTCATTTATTCACAAAAGACATAGGCAGAAGGAGAAGCAGGCTCCCTGTGGGGAGCCTGATGCGGAACTCAATCCCAGGACCCTGGGATCATAACCCGAGCCAAAGGTAAACACTCAACCGCTAGCCACTCAAGTACCCCATCTTTTTGTCCTTTGGATATATCCACTAGGGATGTACAAATTACTGAATTCTCAAGGCATTTGAAATAACTCCATTCTGTGTTTCTAACTTAAATAAGGTAAGATTCACTTATTTAACTTTTGCGCTTTTTTTTTGAGAGCGAGAGAGAGAGAGAGAGCATGTGTGAATTGTAGGGGAGGGGAAAAGGGAGAGGGAGAGAGAGGACCTTAAGCAGGCTTAATGCTTAGCGTGGAGCCAAACCCAGGGCTCTTTCTCACCACTCTGAGACTATTAGCTGAGCCAAAATCAAGAGCTGGATGCTTAACTGACTGAACCACCCAGGCGCCCCTAAACTTTTGCTTTTCATCTTTGGAGATTGATTATTCATTTTGCTTTAAGTTTATTTTATGACTTTGTAAAGCATTTTTATAATTCCTCTTCCAATGATGTATTGCTTCATAACTATCCCAAAACTTAGTGGCTTAAGACAACCATTTTATCTGCTTGTGATTTTGTGGGTCTGGAATTTGCAAAGGGACCAGCTGGGTGGTTTGTCTATAATCCTCTGGGTAGCTGGGGCTGGAGGCTCTTGTTCTTTTTTTAGGATTTTATTTATTTGAGAGCATGTACATGAGCAAGGGGGAGGGGCAGGAGGGAAGGGAGAAGCAGATCCCTGGTGAGCAGGGGGCCCGATGTGGGGGCGTGATCCCAGGACCCTGAGATCATGACCTGAGCCAAAGGCAGATGCTTAACCAACTGAACCACCCAGATGCTCTGAAAGATTTTCTTTTTTAAGTAATCTCGACACCCAACCTGGAGCTCAAACTCACAACCCTGAAATCAAGAGTTGCATGTTCTAGAGGTGCCTGGCTGGCTCAGTCGGTGGAGCATGTGACTTTTGATCTCAGGGTCATGAGTTTGAGCCCCACATTGAGCGTGGAGCCTCCTTAAAAAAAGGGGGGGGTGGGAAAGCTGGAGCAAGAGGAGCCCAAGTGTGTTATATTGCGCTGTTGGGAAGGCAGGAGTAGAAGGTCTTAGACCATCCTGCACCTCACAGCCTTTATCTCAGTTAAGGGTAACTCAGACCCCTGGCAGGACTAGGTGGGAGAAACAGGTGAGGAGGCACTGCCTGCTGTCCCTGCCCAAAGCCAGTCAAGCAAGACTGAGGATATAAATCTGCCTAGTTGGCAGCCCTTTCCTTTAAATGTTGAAGAAAGGTGTTAGCAAACAACATTTTTCACAGAACCTTGGTGGCCCCGATACTCCTCAGTATTGCTTCCACTTGAGTGCACATGAGTCGTGTGTGGAGTTTGTCAGCCTTGAAGGTCCCTGGACTCCTTGTAGAGAGTCTAAAGCTGTGGCTTCTAAGGCAAGGTCCAGGTATCTGTGCTTCCCATAAGTTTCTAGAAAGTCTGTTCACCATTCTGAACATGGATTTACAGAAGTCAGTTGGTAGAGCTTCAGCTTCAACCCTTAGTGTTGGGTAAGTGCCTTTGAGTAATAGCTACCGTGTGACATTCTTTGTCAGAGGAAATCACATTCAGCTTTGTTTAAGACCCTCCCTGGTTCTCCTCCCCCCACTCTCCCATTGACATTCTTAGAGAAATCAGCAGAATTCTGTGAGCTCTCTAATGCAGGCTAACTATATTAAATCAGTCTGTCTACTCTTCATGAGGTTGACCTGAATTAACCTGTAGGGTTTTCTTTTTAATCTCGCTTTATCCACAAATGCTCCATTCATCACCAATGGTACATTCAGGCCCAGAAGCTTAAGAAGAATCTAGTTATTTATGTGAACAGCTGTTCTCTTCTATAGCAGCAGTACATGACCACAGGTCCTAAAGCTCATAGAAAGAGGTAAACCTCATCGTGCCACCCTGTGGACGCGGTCACCCAGCACAGGTCCTGGCAAAAGGAGAAGCCCAAAGCCTGCCTGCAGATTTGATAGTCAGTGTGCTCACCCAGATATCACGATGGGGACACTTAAAGCCCACAGGGCTGTGACAAGTATGGAGAAAGCAAGTGCAGAGCCCTATAAGCATTTACTACCACCTGACATTTCATGCAGAATTTGCGTGTTTGTCTATGGTTTGTTTTCCCCAGTCATCTAGTCCATCCCCCTTTCGGGATGGGAACACTGAGGCCCAGGAAGGTAAAATCCACGTAAGGCCACAGAGCTGATGAGGGCATTTCCAGGCCTAGAACCCAGGACTCCTGCTATCCAGTCTATTGTTATGTCAAAATGTCTTCCCCACTTTCTACCCCTGCGTTTCCACTCTGCAGGGATGCCTCATGCTTGCAACCTCTTCAGGTTACGTTTCTTAAGAATCCTGGCAATCCAGCCTCCCACCTGCACACGCAGTATTCTCAGCAAAAAGTAGGAATTCCAGTAAACCTCCGGTGATATTAGTATAAGTACTAGGTAAGAATGAAGGTGGGGTGGGAGATGGGAACGGGGAAACCAGCACCCCAGCCAGTGGTAAGGCAAATCCTTCCCACCAGCAGCAACGGGTAGTGCTTCTCTCCACTGTCTTGTTCCTGCGTCACCATAGGAGAGGTGCCCTTCACCCCCTCCCAGCCCAGGGGGTCCCAGCTTACTGGCTCGCATCTCCACCCATTTCACAGCCTTCAAGGCAGCAGCCCTGATCCAGAGATGGTACCGGCGCTACATGGCACGCCTGGAGACGAGGCGGCGCTGCACCTGGCGCATCTTCCAGTCTATCGAGTATGCTGGGCAGCAGGACCAGGTCAAGGTGCGGTGGGATGTGGGACAGAGTCACCGTGTGCTCTGCCTTCTAGCCCGCGGGCAGCAGGGCTCAGTTGCCCAGAGGGTGCGGCTGATTTGGACCCTCCCGGTTCTGTTTGCACTCATCTCTGAAGCGGAGTCTTCGGTTCTCCTGCAGCTCCATGATTTCTTCAGCTACCTTGTGGATCACTTTACCCCCAACAGCAATCATGAGAGTGAGTATGAGCTGCCATACAGGACATAATGGGGGTGGGGACGGGGTGGGAAGGAATTCAGGGCAAGGAAGGCAGCCAATAAAGGGGGTGGGGATGTGCTACTAAGCCAGCAGGTTGGTGTGCCTGGGAAATGGTGCAACATCCCATGCCTTGGAATGATCCCACCTGAAGGCAGAGAGAACTAGAGTCTTCATATGTCATGTCCTGAGGCTCATTGGTTGAAGGCTGCTGGGAGGGGTGGATCGGAAAGGCTGTTGATTCCACATTTCAGGCCTGCTGAGGACCCCTGTGAGCCTAGGACCCCTGTGAGCCAGTGATGCGGAAGCTGGTGGTTGGCCCTTGCTTGAAGGGCCCTGAAAGGTCTAATGGCTTCTGCCACACTCACTGAGTATACCACAAATACCTGTGAGCTTTTTTTTTTTTTTTTTTTCCCTGTCAAGGCTTTTCCTTTTCCTTCTGCTTATAAGCCTCGGCTCCTCAATTTCTATTCTTTCTAGGTCTAACAAATCTCAATATTTTAAAATAAAAGTAAAATGAAATTGACATTAAAGCTTAACCTTTTCCTCCTGCCCACCTTAATCTTTTTTTTTTTTAAGACCTTATTTATTTATTTGAGAGGGAACAGAATGAGAGAGAGAGATAGAGAGTGTGAGCAAGGGTGAAAAGCAGAGGGAGAAGCAGACTCCCCGCTGAGCAGGGAGCCCAACACAGGGCTCCATCCCAGGACCCTGGATCATGACCTGAGCCAAAGGCAGGGGGCCACCCAGGCACCTTGTGCCCACCTTAATCTGTTGTCACTTTCCCTTCCCTTTCTCTTCCCTGGTGTTGGAGCTGATGCCAGACTGGCCCACCCCACTTCAAGTATGGTCCAGGGAAAGACAGTCTTGTATTGCCAACTGACTGCACAGCTGATGATAAGCTGTCCAAACCTTCTGTCCTGACCAGGGGACTTCCTGAACTGCAAATTCACCACGGAGAGATTCCTCCAGGACTCTGAGATGGAGAAAGGCAGTGACTATGAATCTATAGAGGTACCAGACAATTACACGGGGCCACGCCTCTCCTTCCCACTCCTTCCTGACCACGCAACTGCCCTGGTGGAAGCTTTCAGACTGAAACAAGTAAGCTTGCTCTGGGGAACCTGGGCCGCCACCAATGCCATGTAGTAGGTAGAGAGAGACCAGACCTAACACAGAAGGAAGAGCCCTGGATTTAGGGTGTTAGTATCTATATGGATGTACTAGAGAGATTCCATGTCCTCTTCACTTAACCAGGACCTTGTACAAGTCAATAAACCAGGTGTTGTGTACTGAAAACTTCTCCTAATTTATGTCATCTTTCCTGGTTCATTCATCCCACAGGTAATTAGTGAGCACTACTATGTGTAGACACTGTTCTGGGCCTGGGGATACAGCAATGAGCAAGGCAGAAATCCCTGCCCTCACAGGGCTGACATTCTAGCGGGGAGACACACAATAGATCAGAAAGAACAACAAATAAGTAGATTCTGTAATATATTAGACAGAAATTAGAGCTATGGAAAACAATGAACTAAGTTCTAGGTAGGAGAGATGGCTGCAGTCTCAGAAGGCACCGCGGAAAAGGTGAGGAAATGTACCATGTGGATGCCTCCAGAAAGATGTTCCAGGCAGGAGGAACAAATGGAAAGGCTGTGAGGTAGGACCCTGCCTGGATGGCTTGGGGACCTCAGGAAGGCCACTTGGTGAGGAGAGGCTTAGGGAAGAGAGTTAAGGAATGGAGGCAGAGAGGAGAGTGGGTGGGCTTTTATGTTTCTCAAAGAGATGAGAAGACATTGGGCAGAGGAATGATGTAACTTGGCTTGATTTTTAAAATCATCATTCTGTTTTCTGAATAGAGTGTGGGGAGCGAGGGCTGAAGCAGGGAGACCAGTCAGGGTTTTCCCACAGACCAGGCAAAAGGTGATAGTGGCTTGAAACCCCGGTGGTAGAGGTAGAGGTGGTGAGAAGTGGTCAGATTCTGGTTCTATGCCAGATTCCAGCCCTTTCTTTCCTTCATTTGAAGGCAATTTGTTGCAGGAGGAGTTGGGATGGTATTCTCCGTGATGTCAGGATCCTCAGTACCATCAATGCGCATGCACTTACTCACACCTCACTGAGATAAGCGTGCATTTCTCCCACGCTGAAGGCATGGGATGCTCTCATTCAATCGGTAGTAAAGAGATAATTAGTTCAATATTTGGGGATGATGAAAAGCAGAAACAAGAGCAGAAGATAGGTGAAAAAGAGAGGATCCATGCAGAGGGTCCCAGAGTCGATTTACTAGGGTCACTCTTGGGGTCTCAGGTGATTGGAGTCATTACACAGTCAAGGTGAGGCCCCGTTTGCTGCATGAATATCAGTGTCATTTTGTCCCTCCCTCTGCTTCCTCCTAGTAGCAGCTCCATGCTCGCTATGTCTTGAATCTTTTGCATGAAACCAGGAAACACCTGGTACAACTGCCAAACATCAACCGGGTCTCCACCTGTTACAGCGAGGAGATCACAGTGTGTGGTAAGCACCGGACAGAATGGCTTCATATGCTAGACCCAAACAAGAAAGCCCCTGTGATGGGGAAGAGGAGAGGCAGGCTGGTGGGAGATGCATGCACCCTGAGAGTGCTCACGGATTCACGCCACGTGTACTGAGGCAGCTGCAGTGCAACGAAGGGCTATGGGCCAAGAGGGCCCAGCTTCTGCCTTATTTCCCCAAGCAATTCCCATTTGGCCCCTAACTCGCGCTCTCCATTCAAAACAAAATCCCTGCAATTAGCCAGATCCCCCTTGTCAGAAGACAGCTTATTTCTTGTTACTTGAGCAAGCCCTAGCAAACTCTTCCTTCCACCCACATATAGTCTTTTCCCAGAGAGAAATCCTGTCAGTCACGATTCTTTCCATATCCTTATGTTTTCAGAGACGTTTAAACATCTATTACAGACTGATGTCCCACATCTTAGGGGATACGGCCTGCAATACACCAGGGATTGTAAATAAACTGGCACCCTGAGGACTGCTTGCAACCTGCAGATAGGTCTTATTTGCCCTGAAATGTTCTTAAATTTTTCAAATTAATTTCCAGTTTTTGAAAATCAGAGGATTTTAAAATTGAACTAATTTTAAAATCCAGATTTCCAACATCTCTTGAAAAATCTCAGAACACCGGCCCACATGTGAATATCGTCTTCCTGCCGTGGATAGAGCAGAATCACTCCAGCTCCCATTTGAGTTGGCAACCCTGCAGTATTCTGTCCTGTTCTTTACTTCATTTACTATTCATGATAATCTTGTAGAAAAAGATCATATTTCCTGCTTTCAATATTAACTATCTCTGCAACAAGGGAAATTAATATTTATCCCTCTCTTACATATGGAAAAATGAGTAACCATCACTTTTGTCAGATTTTTCTGGGTGTTTTCCTTTTCATAGTAAAAATGAGACACAGTGGCAAGAACCAATAGAAACTGATATTCTTTTTCTGTCTCTGTTAGGAGACTTGCACGGCCAGTTGGATGACTTAATATTTATATTTCATAAGGTATGAGTGCTTAAGATCCTGTCTTGCTCTGAGACTTATTCTGGAAGTTCAAATATAGAATCTATAAACAAATGCTTAAGTATGCTTGGATTTTTAAAATATTATTTTAAAGTTTAAATAATACCTCATAGCAAGTACATAATATAAAAGCCAGCACTGCGTTACATTTTAGTATATTTTTGTAAACTGTTTTATTTATTTATTTATTTATTTACTTATTTATTGTAGACTATTTTAAAATAAAGACAAGGAATCATTATTTAGTACTTTTCTTTTTTCCAAATAAAGAAAATTGATGATTAGTAAAGTGCCCAAAAGCTATTTTCCTATCCATTTCTAGTTATAAAATGTAGAGCATGTAACAACATACATGAATGTTCCTTTAATGTAATATTACTTTATATATACTGTGCTTCCCAAAGCATTTTCTCATTTGTCTTATTTAATTCAGAGGAATCTGACAGCTATTTTTGCTATTACTAAAGATATTGTGGCCAAGGGTGCCTCGATGACTCAGTTGGTTGAGCATCCCACTCTTGATTTTGGCTCAGGTCATGATATCTGAGTCATGGAATTGAGCCCTATGTTAGGCTGTCTCTCTCTCTCTCTCAAACAAATGAATAAATCTTTTTTTTTTTTAAAATAGATATTGTGGCCAGGACTTAAAACTGGCTGTTGGATCATAAGTTCAGTGTCCTTTGTACCTACTACATGGCAAGACTCTGGCTTTGTATAAAGTCCTTATTTTGATGAGCATGTCATAACCTCAGCCTGACTAGAAAGGAAATATAAGACCAATAAAAAAATACTTCCATCTTTTGTTGACAATTCACATTTGGAGGAGAGCCAGAAAGTACAGAATTCATGTATGATCTGATGTAACTGTCAAATGCACATTGGTTTGACCCAATTTCCTATTCCCTTCCTTTGTTTCCTCTTCTTGACTTGTCTTCTTGTTGGGAAGAATGGCCTTCCGTCACCAGAGAGGGCCTATGTCTTCAATGGTGACTTCGTGGATCGAGGCAAAGAATCAGTAGAGATCCTGATGATTCTTTTTGCCTTCATGTTGGTTTACCCAAAAGAGTTCCGTCTTAACCGAGGAAACCATGAGGACCATATGGTGAACTTACGGTAACAAACTAAAACATGCTTGGTTATTTGATATTTACTTGTCATTGTAAAAAGTTATTTCGTCAGAGCTCCTTATTTGTCAAATGCCTTTTAAAAGTAGTTTTTCAGTTTTATAAAAGAATATGCAATATATGACATTTAAAATATTTCTTTAAAATTTACACATTATCCTACTCCTAATAAAACCATTAAATTTTTTTCACATATCCATACTCTTTATCATCTAAACAATAAAGGCTCAATATACGAAAGGTAAGAAATACAGATAAGCAAAAGGAAGAAATCAAAATATCCTATAATTTCTTGAACCAAACAGAATGCTATGATTGTAAACATTTTGGTAAGTATTATACCTCAGTCTCTTCCATATATTTAAGTATATGTATATAGAATATGAATTTTTATAAGAATTCAATTATACCATAATGTCACCAAATGTAATATCTATTTTTCTTTCTAAATCTAGATATGGCCTTACCAAGGAAGTGATGCATAAATATAAGGTATGCTGCCTTTAAAAGCAAAAGTTTCTCTTAGTTCAGATGAGTCTAGTAGTGTCATTTGAAACTTATTATCTTCTAACTATCATTTTCTAGACACATGGCAAGAAAATACTAAAAATACTGCAGGATGTTTTCTGTTGGCTTCATCTGGCTACTCTGGTTGATGAGAAAGTCCTGATTCTTCATGGCGGAGTGTCAGACATGCCTGACCTGGAGCTTTTGGCTAAACTAGACAGGCACAAGGTACTGACTACTGAAGTGGTATGTATTTCACTATAATTTAACCCAGTTAATAATAATCCAGTTCATAATAATTTAACCCAGTTTCACTGGCAGCATAAAATATCATCTTGCACATGGACTCCAGGTGACTAATAAGGGCTGTTAAGAGAAGCCATTAAACCATTAAAAGGAGAAAGATTAAGAATCCACGTCCAAGCACAAGGCACAAGTGTGCTGTGATCCATTAGTGGTGTTTGTTCTGGATGTGATAGTGGAGAGTGACAGTGAGAGCCATCTATTTGCTGTCCCTGATCTGGACAATTCTAGTAAATACTCCTCAATCACTGTACCTGAAGAGCCTCTATTTCTCAAATAACTCGGTTAAACTAACAAATGTGTATGTCCTACTTCATGGAGGGAGGATGCTACTGGCAGATAGAAGGATGAAGATCAATTTAGAATTAAACTCAACAACTATGTTTAAAGTACTTACTATGTGCAAGGAAAATGGTAGGGGGGATACAGAGATAACCAGAGATGGTGCCTCCCTAAGGGGATTTACAATAACCAGCAGGAGGAGTGAGTGACACAGAATGCATTATACTCCAGTATTAACACATCTCTATTTTGTTTCACTTTGGAAGTAAAACTTTAGGAAAAAAAGATTCTATTTTCTTTTAATCACAAACTCTTGTACTTGAATGGTGTCCTATGGCTTCTGTACTCCAGCTGCCCCTTCCAAAACACAAGAATCCCTACTACAACATCCTTGAAAACATTCATCTGAGCGGTTCCAAAGATAGAGCACTCATTACTACACAAGCCTGTGTGCTTTGAGCAACTCTAATTCATGTAAGTCTGTGTTATATGAGACACAAATGAAAGAATATGGCTTTAGAATCAGACAGATCTGGGTTTGCATCTTAGAACATGAAGTACTTGGCTAGTATGGCAGCTTTGTTTTACTAGGTTATCCAAGAACCAAGTCTTCTTATGCTGCCATCCTTGGGGTGTGTTTCCCATGCCCTCATCTGTGTAGGCCAAGATGGCTTGCCACCACATCTGTGTTCCAAGCAGTAGGATAGAGGAAGGAAGGGGGAAGAATATCCCTGCCCTTTAAAGACACAGTGAAGAAGTTGTATACATCTCTTCTGTTCTCATCCTGTTGTTCAGAATTACACCTTGCTATAAGTGAAGCTGGAAATGCAGCCTTCTTTCTGGTTGGCTGCAGGCCTAGCACAAGAGTTGGGGTTCCCATTCCTATGACGAAGAAGGGGAAAATAGATTTGGAGGAGTGGTGGTCTGCCACACAGGTATTGAATAGAAATATGTTCTTTTTTCCTTGAGTAGCTATGGTAAGTGATTATGCCATGGCCTATGAAGTTGGAAAGAAATGGATAAAAATTCTGTTTCTGCTACTTATAGAATATTGCCTTGAAAAAGTAATTTACTATAACATCAGTTTCTGAATCTATACAATAGGAATATAAATGACTATATCCTAGGTGTTGTGAGGATTAAATGAAAATACATATGCACATGCTTTACAAAATTTGTACTCAACAAGTAGAAATCGTATTAACTGCATTTGGCTGAAGTGACAGAAAACTTCAATAACAATGGTTTATGATTATTCCTTCCTTCTGTAAATAAACACAGGAAACAAGCAGTCCAGGGCTGGTAGGGTAACACCACAAAGTCACCAGGGACCCAGTTTCCTGCTGTCTTGTTGCTCCCCCAGGCTGCATCATGGCCCAGCATGGCTACTTGGGTTCCAGCCATCATGACCACATTCTAGCAGCATAAATTAGAAAGTAGGAGAAAGGCATGTTTCTTCCCTTTAAGGACATTCAGTTGTACACAAAGTTTTTGTTCATGTTTCTGTTCAAAATTTTATCATCTGTTAACATTTAGGCTGAAAGGCAGGTTGGAGAGTGTATTCCTAATTCCAGGTGGTATCTATAAGAATCTGGGTTTCTATTTCTAAGGAAGAAGTGTAGATAGATGTTAGATAGAAGTGTAAATAGATGCCAATTCTGTCTTGATCTGTTTTTGTTACTCCCCAAATTTCCATGCATCCTGGTTCCCACATAGCGAGCCATGCCCATCCCTCCTCAATGGAGTCAGCACTCAGGTCTCATCCAATAATTGCATTCAGTCCAAGGTTTCTGGATTCAAATCCTACCTATCAAGGTCTGGCTATGGCCCCTTGTGTTCTGGCGACTGAAAGACCAGTTATGTGTCCCTGTACCCACAAACTGAGTGTCGGAAGGGGAAAAGGATAACTCCTTGGCAGAGGTGGGAGAGGGGGCACCTGCAACATTTTCAACAGCTTCCTTCAAAAATCTTCATTATAAATTCCGTCTCTGCTTTTCCATAATCTCAACCCTTTCATGTTCTTAACAGAGGAGGAGGGGTTCAAGGGACCTAAAACTAGCTCTAAGTATTTCCTTTGTCAATTCTGCACAATGTCCAGCACCTCACTTTTTTTTTAAATTCAAATATTCTGTTCTGCTGCATCTATGTCTGGAGGTAGAGACAACAAGTCACAATAAAGGAGATGATCTCATGGGAGGAATCACATTTCATGTATACAGGAGAAGTAGGAACTTTGGGAAAGAATGCTAAAGAACAGTTTATTTTCTGTAGCTTAGCAAAAAGCCAACCTCCCAATAGTTGGTTTGCAAAGCTCTGGGGAGGGGAGATGTAGCCATCTGTACAGAGTCCAGGGATCACTTGGGAGAGAAACACAAAAGTAGGAGCTCTGGAGTCAGATATCTGGATACCGTCCTGGTAACGTTTTAGTATCTCTGTGTCTCGGGTGTCTCGTCTGTACTATAAGTGAGGATGCTGTCTCACAGGGGTGTGAGCACTAATCAATGAATTCATGTAAAACCATAAATGAGGACGCAGTCTTACAGCGGTGACCTGAGGGTCAATCAATGAATTCATGCTAAGTGCCCAGCATAGCACTATTTAGAAAGGGCTCAATACATAGTAACACTGTCATTCTCCTTAAAAATCAAAATTAGAGATGCCTTTTGGGGGGCAGATAAATAACATCCTTGAAATAAAGTTACCAGAGGGTGGAAAGGGGTGGGACTGATAGTCTGACACTCAATCTGAGTTGCAGCAAGGAGAGAAGGAGGAGGTTATGACTCCATTCACATTTGATGGCCTTTTACTGTCTATGCCCAGGGCTAAGCTGCCTAGAAAGTCATTAGTGCTTGTCCAAAGTTAGAGAACACCTCTGTTCTGCTATATTCAATCTGGATTCCTCTTAAAACATCATTCAGGTTCTGCTGACCCTCTCTGAGTGTCCTTTGTCCTCGCCCTAGACTAGTCCACACGAGGACATGGCTTTCTTGGATCACAGTCCTTACATCTATTTGCAGAAAGTTCTCATTCTTTGATTACGTGTTTGCACTGAGTTCCCGTTGTGAGCCAGACCTCTGTCATTGATAGCCTGACAATGTGTCCCTCGGTTTCCACTGTGGCACTCAGGCACACCAGGAATGGTTGCTGGATGCCACAGCTCTGCTCTGTGGCCTTATTTTCTTTCTTTCCCATGATCAGAATTCTTCCAGCTTGTGACTACACTGTCAGCCGGGTCCCAGTACCATGATGACTCTGAGTCAGTGACAGGGACCATACTCAGTCTCTTTGGCAAAAAGAGTCTCTTTCCAATTAGGTCCAGGCTGGAAAGAGGTGCTCCCTTCCACTCCCTGCCTTCCTCAACAAGTAAGATAGCACTTCCTATAAGATGCCACAAAGTGCTGCCTCGCCCACAGCAAAGCATCAGGTGTTTCCTATCCCAACATTCTTCAACTGCAAGCTGCATTTCTTCTCCTTTAACACCTGGTTGTATAGCAGGAAAGTCCATACAGACTTCCCTTCCCGAGAGGTCCCCTTTCCCGTCCTTGTCTAAAACTCACCGGGTTCCTAGAGGAAAGAGTGGCCTGGCTTAGTATCTCTCGAATTATCTGTGGTGGAAGATCAGGTTTTATAAACTTCCAGTTTGTCACAGATCAGTACTTTTGTTAAAAAATACAATATATATGAAGTACTAGGAAAAAAGGAAATGCAAACCAAAAACTGTAAGGCCACAGATCATGTCCTTGAATACCACAGCGGTCACCAAAGTGCTCTGAGGGTTTCTAGAGGCTTCCCCCGGAGCCCAGGTGCTCACCGTGGAGGGGCTACTCAGGAAACCAACTGCGGTGTCAGCCCAGCGTCTGTATCTTCTCCGGACGTTTTTAGGTGGTTTCCACCCTGGGGCGCAAGACGAGGAGGCAGAAGGGGAAGCAGCCTGCGAAAGAGAAGGCCGCGCGGGTTCCTGCCCCGGAGCTGGCTCTGCGCCCTGGGCGCCTCCACCTGGGCTCCCGCGGGGGCACCGGGCCAGCCGCTCCTCCAGCATCCCCTGCAGCTGCGGCCCGCCCTGGGGACCCGGGGCTGGACGGTGCCGGCAGCAGGCAGGCCCCCCAAGAGCCGGGCGGAGGGGAGCCCCCTGCCCTCCACGCCAGAAGCAGGCTGGGAAGCCCGGAGCCCCTGCAGCCCACTCAGGAGGCCTGGAAGCAGGTGAGCCGTGGCCTGGTGCTGCTCCCTGCAATGTGGCTGTCTTCGGGACAGGATTTTGAAAACCAAAGGGAATCTCTTCCCTCTGTAAATTCAGGGTATTTTTTCCACCTCTCCCCCTGGGGCTAGAACACCCCAGAAGGATATTAGTATTGGCCTAAGAACTCAAATATTTTAGAGTTTTATGGAGGATGGGAAGCTGTGGCAGGTGCGCAATCACCCACTTAGTGACCTCGCCTCACTGGGTAGGAAGGTAAGCCTGACTTACTGGATGCTGTTACCTGAGGTTTTGTTTTTAATGTATCAGAAAGATGGCTCCTGTAGTTCAAGGTCCAGTGGGTTAGGTCAGCAGCTTCTGGGGCCTCTGTTCTCAGGCAACTAAAGGCTTCTCCAGAATCTTCAGAACTGTGTCACATAGTCACCCTTCGCTGTAAGGGAGACCGGGACAGCAAGTGTGTAGCTGGGCATGCTGCCGCCCCAAACACCCCATCAGAGTTCTCTTCCCAAGAAGGAAAAAGGAGAATGAATTCAGAGTAGGCACTCCCAGTGTTCACCTAAATATGCCCCCGGCTGCCAAATGGAGGGCACATTTCACCCAGGCAAGACTGGGGTGGTAGGACTTGTAATCCACCTGGGAGATCTGTGTGGGAAGCGTGTGCCAGGAGTGTTAGTGGCACTAAGTGAACTTGCTGGTATTCAACCATTTGTCACCTGTAAGAATGGCAGCTTTTTTATGGTTCATCCAATAAAGAAAGGAGAGAATTCAGAATTATGTAAGAGCTAAAATTGGCAGAACTTGCGGATTAATTGGATGGAGGGTGGTGAGAAAGAGGAGTCACAGCTGACCCCGAGGCTGGAAACCTCAGAGAGCTAGATGGTGAGTTTACATTACATTCTCGCTGAGCTGTCTGTCGATTTGGACTCCAACATCAACTTAAAATGGAAATTCTAAAATAAATGCAAGTCTCTCCTTTTGCAAAATGTGACTCATTAATAATGTTCTGATGTTTACAAGTCAAATGCATTTTTCCCCCTTAAAAGTACATTTAGAAAGTACTGGGTGTCAACAACCAAAATACACCCAAATATTTCATGTAAGTTGTGTACAAGATTAGCCATCAGTGTTTCCTGAGTAGTAACCAAAGGGTAGAACCTGAATTGCTAGAAAAATTATTCAGCTCTTCTGCAAATTCTTTTAAAAATGCTGAAATTACTTTAAGAGATTAAGCATTTGATTGCACCTTCCCAGGACTACACCTGGGCCTTGTGAATGCTGCATGAGAGATCACATTGCCAGTCCCAGGACTTCCGCCTTCTTTCTGGGGCACATGTCCAGGAGCCCAGAGAATTGGGCTAACCGAAGATTACTGGCTCCGATCAGAGCTCCTACCAGAGCAGCTCCCTTTTTATCTGGTTTATATGTGGAGCCTTCGCATAAGATTTATCTCCTAGAAAGTGGCTTGTCAAACAATATGCGCATACACGTGCTCCTCCTGTGAGTAAGAGAAAGTTCTGGAACCCCAGAGGTTCAAATATGAGCATCTATCAAATATTGATCACAGGGAAAACGATTCACTTATTTCCATCCAAATATTTGTAGCCTCTTCTTCCTCTCCTCCTCTGCCTTTTACTCCTCCGCTTTTCATAGGAATGACTCTGAATCTCTCTCTAGAGTTTAGGAAAGAAACCATCTCTTGGTCTTTCCAGGTGGTCGATATACTGTGGAGCGATCCCATGGCCCAGGAGGGCTGCAAAGCCAATACCGTTCGAGGAGGAGGCTGTTATTTTGGACCTAGTGTAACAGAACAGTTGCTACAGAAATACAACCTGCAGTTCCTGATCCGCTCCCACGAGCGCAAGCCTGAAGGCTACGAGTTCTGCCACAGACGCAAGGTGGGCACAGTGTGTGTGGTGCCCGGGAGCGGTCCACGTCACCCCCAGGTCGGGACAAGCGCAGGCTCTTGGTTGCCCACGGCCAGCCGTGGCTCGTGTGTGTTACCCGCTCTCTCCAGGTGGCGCGGTCCTTTATAGTCGCTTCTCCTTGACTTTCATAGCCTCTTCAAACCTCAGAATTTGATTGCTGCCACCACACAGCATGTACCCCGAGAGAACAAAAAGGCAGATACTGTCCCATCTCGCGGACAGAAATACATGGCTTAGTGGTTTCCCAGCCACATCTCCATTCTTTAAGTCACATTGCTTGCTGCCACATGTTTCAAACAACACTGCAGGGTGACAGGATTTCTGCACTGTGCCCCAGACAGGGATTCAGGATTGTTTGTCATCTCAGGAACATATTTAATATTCTAACTGATCTTTGGGCATCTTAATCCTACAATGGTTGCCTAGCCCAGTGCCACTAGGATGAGAGCGGTCCCGCGGAAACCAACTCTACAGGAGAAGAACAGGTTTCCATGTGGGGGGAAAAAGTGAGATGAACTAATCTAAGAAGTGTTTGGTTAATTCAAGTTTCTCTACTGTGGAAGTTCTGAGAACTTTTAGTTTCCTATATCCCTTATAAATCTCCAAGAAGAGATGCAGTGTCTACCATTTCCCAATGTACTAACGATGGAAACCTTCACAGGGCATCGCAGGAGGCAGGGTATTCCATGGGAAACTGCTTTGAGGCCTCATACCAGCTCTGATTACTGGTTTGCCAATTGTTTTTTTTTTTCTTTTTAAGATTTTTATTTATTTATTCATGAGAGACACAGAGAGACAAAGAGGCAGAGACACAGGCAGAGTGAGAAACAGGCCCCATGCAGGGAGCCCGATGTGAGATCAGGCCCTGGGCAGAAGACGGCGCTAAACCGCTGAGCCACCTGGGCTGTCCCCGGCTTGCCAATTGTAACGGCCTTCCCAAGTTATTGGATCCTGCTTGCCTCTCAGTTGATCCAAATGAAATGTTTTCTCTGACCCCTACTATTGTACTTGAGATGAAACTATGAAGAAAGCATGTTGTGGATGTCCCATCAGAATTCAAGCTGTTATTACTTGAGCTCCTGCCTTACTAGAACTGATGACTTTAAAAAATTGAAAAGATCTGGGACATCTGGGTGGCTCAGTGGTTGAGTACCTGCCTTTGGCTCAGGGCGTGATTCTGGGTCCTGGGACCAAGTCCTACATTGGGCTCCCTGCCTGGAGCCTGCTTCTCCTCCCTGTGCCTATGTCTCTGCGTCTATCTCTGTGTCTCTTGTGAATAAATAAAGAAAATCTTATAAATCAATCAATCAATCCATAGGTGAGGCCAAGGAATAGCCTCTGAAATTGAGCAATGCCTGAAATTGGGTTGGGCCCTATCAGATTGATGGTGAAAAGTTTTTCAGTGAACCTGAATGCCTTTCTCTCTCTCTTTTTTTTTTTTCTCTCTCTCTCTCTGTTTTGATTTAGGTGTTAACAATCTTTTCTGCCTCCAACTACTATGAAGTTGGCAGTAACAGAGGGGCCTATGTCAAACTGGGACCGGCCCTGACCCCATACATCGTGCAGTATCAAGCTAACAAGGAGACCCACAGGCTGACTATGAGGCAAAGGCAAGACTTTTTAATGAATGATTTTCAGAAAAACAGAATTATGGTGCTTGTAGAAATGTCAAGCATCATGATATTTATCCAAATTCTAAGTGAGAATTCAAAATATGTGGGGCACCTGGGTGGCTCAACTAGGTAAGCACCCCACTCTTGATCTCAGCTCAGGTCTTGCTCTCAGAGTTATGAGTTCAGGCCCTACACTGGGCTCCACATTGGGCATGGAGCCTACCTATAACAACAACAGTGACGACAACAACAAAATTTAGCTATGTCAGCAGTGAGGTCCACATAGACATAGCAAGAGCCTCTTCTTTGTCCTCCATATACTTTAAGACCTGTACCTTGGCGTCATTAATGAAAGCAACAAATTTGCTTCCTGCAGAACTTATTTTCAATGGATGTGTCTTGGGTAAAGTCCATATACCAGGCCACTAAGTTTTTCCAGGGTCACTCTTCTGTTTTCTCCCTTCCTTAAAGGGCTTGTGTTACCCTATAAGCCACAGACAAAGGTTTTTTGCTTTCTAGGCATTTGACAGATGGGTTTCAGTCCACACATTTGCTGGCTGTCTTCTTCCCGGGATGGAAGCATATAACAGTACTTAAATGGCTTCTGTTGGGATGATTCTAAGTTCTAACCTTGGTTGAGGACTCACTACCCACTAAGTGCTATTATAAAGAATTTATATGTATGTCTCACAATGAACTTATAAAATACATATGAATTTCACTTTTATGGAGGAGATCAGTAAGGAACAGAGGTTAAATCAGCTGGCTCATACTCATACAGCTAATACACAATGAAGGCAAGCCTTAACCCAGGCAGTCTTATTTCAGAAATCACACACATAATGGATGTGCAGTACTGCTTCCCACCAAGAAGATGGTCCCAGAGTATATAAGCTGCTAACAGAGACAGTGTTAGTGCTACTGAACAAGCTTCTTTAATTATCAAGTGAACTAATTAGAAATCAAAACAAAGTTAACATAAACCCAGTGGAAGAGAACACTTTAATGTTTAGCATCTGCTTTGTGTGAGTGCTATAAAAGTGCATTATTTTAAATCACTCTTGAGTTATTAAATATCAAGAGTTAGGTTGGGAGGCAAGATGGCAGAAGAGTAGGGTCCTCGACTCACCTGGTCCCACAAACTTACCTAGATAACTTTCAAATCATCCTGAACACCTACGAATTCGACCTGAGATGTAAAGAGAAAACAGCCGGAAAGCTAAAAGAGAAGGGTTTCGCTTCTAACAGGGTAGGAAGGCAGAAAAAAAAAAAATTAAATGAATAAAGTGGGGAGGGGAACCATGACAAGCTGGGCGAAAGCAGAGCCATGAAAGCCTCTGTGGCAGGAAAGCCCAGCCCTGGACAAGTGGGAACTTTAAAAATCCACATCTAAGTGTTCCCTGACTGAAAAGTGTTTAGCAGGGAAATAGGGCAGAATTGCGCGGGGGGCATTGAAGCCTCAAGATTCCCAGAGACACAATAAGAGTAGGGATGCCTGGATACACAAAACTCAAAACGGATGAAAGATCTAAATGTGAGACAAGAATCCATCAAAATCCTGGAGGAGAACCCAGGCAACACCCTTTTTGAACTTGGCCACAGCAACTTCTTGCAAGATATACCTATGAAGGCAAGGGAAACAAAAGCAAAAATGAATTATTGGGACTTAATCAAGATAAAAAGCTTCTGCAAAGCAAAAGAAACAGTCAACAAAACTAAAAGTCAACCTACAGAATGGGAGAAGATATTGGCAAATGACGTATCAGATAAAGGACTAGTATCCAAGATCTATAAAGAACTTACTAAACTCAACACCCAAGAAACAAACAATCCAATCATGAAATGGGCAAAAGACATGAACAGAAATCTCACAGAGGAAGACACAGACATGGCCAACACGCACATGAGAAAATGCTCTGCATCACTGGCCATCAGGGAAATACAAATCAAAACCACAATGAGATACCACCTCACACCAGTGAGAATGGGGAAAATTAACAAGACGAGAAACAACAGATGTTGGAGAGGCTCTTGCACTGTTGGTGGGAATGTGAACTGGTGCAGCCACTCTGGAAAACTGTGTGGAGGTTCCTCAAAGAGTTAAAAATAGACCTGCCCTACGACCCAGCAATTGCACTGTTGGGGATTTACCCCAAAGATACAAAGGCAGTGAAACGTCGGGACACCTGCACCCCGATGTTTCTAGCAGCAATGGCCACAATAGCCAAACTGTGGAAGGAGCCTCAACATCCTTTGACAGATGAATGGATAAAGAAGATGTGGTCTATGTATACAATGGAATATTACTCAGCCATTAGAAAGGGCGAATACCCACCATGTGGATGGGTGGGGGGGTATCATGCTGAGTGAAGTAAGTCAATCGGAGAAGGACAATCATATGGTTTCACTTATACAGGGAATATAAGAAATAGTGAAAGGGATTATAGGGGAAAGGAGGGGAACTGAATGGGAAAAATTAGAAAGGGAGACAAACCATAGGAGACTCCTAACTCTGGAAAACGAACAAGGGGTAGTGGAAGGGGGGGTGAGTGGGGGGTTGGGGTAACTGGTGATGGGCACTGCGGAGGGCACTGGATAGGATGAGTACTGGGTGTTATACTATATGTTGCCAAATTGAATTTAAATTAATCAAGTGAAAAAATCAAGAGTTATTAAACACTCAAGTTATTAAAAAATCAAGGCCAGCATCACTCAAGAAGTTTCATATGAAAATTTAAACTCATTAAGTGATAGTCAAATCTACTGTGCAGGCACATCATCAGGGGAGCTTTACAAAAACTCAGCCGCCCTACCCTCACCACAGCCCCACCAAAGTAGGATCTCCAGGGGTAGGCCCCAGGGAATTGGAATGGCTGATTCCATAGGATTTAGGTGTTGTCACTGCAAAAAAAGTCACTGTAGGGAATCCTATAGAGCATATGTTTTAATAACATAATTAAAGAGCTCTTTGAAATCTTCATCAATTGTATTAAAGCAAGGAAACATCACCTAATTCACCTAGAAGTCACTCGTCCAACAACTTCAAGTTCCTGGAGCGCAGTGGAGAACTTAGAAGTAAGGGGGGAATGTCTCTGACTATTGTTATTGATGGTTCAATGCCGTAAACTCAAAATCTTGTGTTTTTCTTCAGAGAGCTCTCATTCAGCATCCATACTTTCGGTTCACATCAATGCCTCACAATGATGGTTTAGCCTGCCTGCCCTCCACCTGTTGAGATTGATTGCCGGCCCACCTGTTATTAGCTATGTGGCCTTGGATTAGTTACTTTGTAATGCGCATAGTAATCAGACCTTCCCCAGTGGGTGTTGGAGGAAAGAAACAATCCATGCAGAACTCTGCATTTAGTTAATGTTCACTATTTGCTGCTTGCCCTAGGAACAGAGCCTCGTACATCTAGCCGGCTCCCAAAAGTGTCACCATACTATATCCCGTCATGATAATGATGGATGACTGCAATTTGACAGAAGATAGTTTGAATGTTTTGCCAGACCAATGGTTTATAAACTTTGGGGGGGACGAGAGGGAGTCCCATACTTCTTTTTTTTTAAGATTTTTTAAAATTTTTTTTAAGATTTTATTTATTTATTCATGAGAGACACACACAGAGAGAGAGAGAGAGAGAGAGAGAGAGAGAGACAGGCAGAGGGAGAAGCAGGCTCCGTGCAGGGAGCCCGATGTGGGACTCGATCCCGGGTCTCCAGGGTCAGGCCCTGGGCTGCAGGCGGCGCTAAACCGCTGCGCCCCCAGGGCTGCCTTATTTTTTATTTATTTATTTATTTATTTATTTATTTATTTATTTATTTATTTACTTATTTAAATTGCAAGGAAGATTTTCATCAAACATGATTAAAACTCTGTGTGTGTGTGCACACGCACATGTGTAACTTGGCACTTGAAAACATAGGTTATCTGGTCCTCATTTATAGAATGGCTGGCTCTTCGGTGAGGCAAGACAAAGTATATATTTACCTTTATCTCTTTTTTTCTTTACCTTTCTCTCTTTTTATCTTTTTATTCATTCAACTATACATATTTCCTGAACACTTACTTTGGATCTAGTGCCTGTTCCCGGCATTATTCTTTTGATCCAGTAAGAATGAGAAAATTAAATTAGAGCTATTTTATTATTCATACTCTTGTCTTGTGCCTATTTAACGTAATAAATTACAAGGAAAGCATATGAGTATGATAACAGAGACCATTTACTAAGTGCTTTCCAGGTGCTGGGGTTTCTTCTAAGTACTTTGTATGAATTTACTTTTTTAATCTTTACAATAATCCTATAAGATAAGTACCATTTTTCTTTTCTTTTCTTTTCTTTTCTTTTCTTTTCTTTTCTTTTTTCTTTTCTTTTCTTTCTTTCTTCTTTCTTTCTTTCTTTCTTTCTTTCTTTCTTTCTTTCTTTCTTTCCTTTTTTAGGTACCGTTTTTATCCCTCTTTTGTAGATGGGGAAATTGAGGTGCAGTACAGTAAGATAACTTTACTGCAAAGGTGGTCTCTCTCCAGATCTTTTGCTGTAACCACTGTCCGGCACTATGATGGAGAGCAGCAGGTCCTGTTTGTGCCTAGCAGGGAGAAGTGGAAATGCCAAGGGGAGAAATAAGAGATGGAGCTCTTCCTTCAAAAACTGAGCCCTTTCCCTCCTTCCCAAACTGAGCTCCAGGGAGGCTGAGGCATTAGGAAAGAGAGAAGTATGGTAAGAAAAACAAATCCATGCCTATTTTCTCTATGTTAACTTTTAAATTTTTTCATCTCCTGTCCCAGGATTAGCAGAGTAGAGGAGTCAGCTCTGAGA
Source organism: Canis lupus familiaris (assembly GCF_011100685.1). Taxonomy (NCBI): domain Eukaryota; kingdom Metazoa; phylum Chordata; class Mammalia; order Carnivora; family Canidae; genus Canis; species Canis lupus. The sequence continues at coordinate 39,742,690 of NC_049253.1, forward strand.
TCTCTGTGGGAAAAGTTATTTGCTTCTTCTTTGGATCTTCTTGGTGAATTTAAGAAGCATGATGCAGATAAAACTGGTGAGACCAAGGAAGTAAAATATTCCTAGAAGAAAGCTGGCCAAAAAAAAATCTGTGTTGCAGAAGTTATCAAATCAATATTTGTTGAACTAATGGCCAAAGGACACCTTTGACTACTTTCTTTATTGTATTCAATTTAATGTTCCAGTTATCTTTTCTAAATTTTAAAATTACAAGCTTTTAACAGAATATGAATTTAGCAAAATATAGATGGGGAGATGGTAAAAAGAAATGGAGTCAAAAGGAGGGTGACAAGGCCAGAACTAAGCAAAAAGCAATAGGTGGGGGAGGTTACAAGAAATTTTCCAAGATTAGTAAAAGATTAGTGATTTGGCTTCTGTTTAATGTGTATATATCTATTCTGTGTTCTATTGTCCAAGCTAGAAATGCTGTCTTTGCTCAACTCAATGGAAAGTCTAATAGACATTGACCACATATAGTCCTATTAGAAAGGAGCAGTAACAATTTAATTGGGCATCCAGTATTTTATCTTGCAATCCTGGTTTCCAGCAAAGTCTACCTTGACTAACAAAAATAGTGACAGTGCCCATTATTTTTATTACCTACAGAGAGCAAGAAGTATGCCAGGATAAAAACGTCTGCACTATTGGGCAGGACACTAGACCTATAAGTGACAGGTCAACAAACTTTCTCTTTCCTGTAGGTTTAATCACTCTTAGTGCCTGGGCAGAAGCTGTGGAGTCTGTGCTGCATCTAGGACTGCCATGGCGGATGCTGAAGCCACAGCTGGTGAACAGTTCAACAGATAACACACTGGAGTACAAGTCCTGGCTGGAGGACTTGGCCAAAGAACAACTGAGCCGTGAGGTAATGGTGAGAAATTGGTGGATGAAGGCATATTGTGGACCATGAATCTCCCTATGGAGAACTTTGAATCAGGAACAAATATTGAGAACCCAAAAAAGAAGATGGACGAGAAAATGGAACTATTTGAGTTGAGTTGAGTTTCTATATGTCAGGTTTTGTGTTAAGTGACACATATGTTGCCTCAATTTATCTTCAAAATACCCACCCCACAAGTATAGTATTCTCAGCACCATTATACCTATGGGGACACTGCTCACAGAGCTTCTGAGTTGTAGACCTGGGATTCAGACTCAGGGCTGTCTGATTTCCCTGGCACCATACTGCTCCCCCACCTCCAAAAAAAAAAAAAAAAAAAGGATTTATTCAATAAATACTTCCTGAATGTGTAATGTATATGAGGCCTTGAGCTAGGTACTTTTTAAAATAGCTTTATTTCAATATAGTTCACATACCATACAATTCATCCATTCAAACTGTACAATTCAGTGGTTTTTCATATATTCACAGATATGTGCAACCATTATGAGGGTCAATTTTAGAACATTTTCATCATAGACTAGGTACTTCTTAAACCCTTAGATTATTTGGTAGGCTGATTATTATTTGGTTGGTGACAAAATATCTTCAGGCTGTTTCAATAGTATCTTATTGTCAGGGTTGATTGTTAATTATATATTAGAACAAGTCTAAACATGAGATATAGAAAGAAAACGTCTTTTCTTTTGCAGAACATACAGTCAAGTTTGCTGGAAACATTGTATCGAAACCGACCCAACCTAGAGGCCATTTTTAGGATCACAGATAGTGATCATTCAGGTAAAGACACTCATTATCCTATCACTCCTGACACAGAGTACGGACTTTACCTCCCACCTTTCAGTCTCTTTCCTGGTTATTTAGCTCTCTACTCAAGCACCTTAGGACCAAAATTAATAATGGTTATGCTTATAAATGGCAGAACTGGAAAAGTACTTGGGCAAGATGAACAATCCAGGTAGAGGGGTAGAGCAGAGAAGAAATCTTGAAGACAAACCTTATGAGAACTTATAGGAAAAACAGCTATTAGAAGATGTACCTAGAGAAGAAAGGCTTTTTAACAATCTCACTCCTAAAGAATTCTTTTTAAAGTTCTTATTCTGGAATCATTACAGATTCACAGGATATTACCAGAAAATGTACAGAGAAGTCTTGTATACTCTCATCCTGTTCCCCCAGTGGTCAAAAGGCCTCTTTCAATATTATTACTCTCTTTCCACCTATGTTTAGGTATAATTCACACACCGTGTAATTTACCCATTTAAAATGTTCACTGATTCTTAGTATATTCATGAGGTTGTGTGACCATCACCACTATCTAATTATAGAATATTTCGTCACCCTAAAAAGAAACCCACACCCATTAGCAGTCACTCTCCATCCCTGTCCCTTCTCCACCAGCCCCTGCCAACCATTAATCTCCTTTCTGTCTCTATGGATTTGCTTATACTGCACATTTCATATAAATGGAATCATACAATATTATGGCCTTTGGTGTCTGGCTTCTTTTACTTTGCATAATGTTTTCATCCATGTTGTAGTGTATATTGGTTCTTTATTCCTCTTCATAGCTGGCTAATATTCCATTGTATGGATATAGCACATTTTGTTTGTCCATTTATCAGTTGATAGACATTTAGATTGTTTGCACTTTTTGGCTGTTATTCACAATGACGCTGTGAACATTGGTGTACAACCTTTTATGCGAACATATGGTTTTTTATTCTCTTGGACGTATTCCTAGAAGTGCAAGTGCTGAATCATATCATAAAACTATGTTTTACTTTTTTGAGGAGCTGCCAAATTGTTTTCTACGGTGGCTATACCATTTTACATTCCCATTAACAAGGTTTGAGGGCTCCAGTTTCTCCATATCCTCACCAACGCTTGCTACCTGCCCCCTTTATAGCCATCCTTCTGGGTGTGCAGTATCTCATGGTTTTGATTTGCATTCCCTTAATAAGCAATGATATTGAGCATCTTTTCATGTGCTTATTGGAATTTTTATGTATTCTCTGGAGAAATGTCTATTCAAATCCTTTACTCATCTTTTAATTGAGTTATTCATTTCTTTGTTGTTATGAGAGTTTTTATATATTCTGGATATCATGCCATGATCAGATATATGATACAAAAATAATTTCTTCAACTTTATAGATTGTCTTTTCACTTTCTTGGTAGTTTCCTTTGATGCACAAAATTTTTTTAAAGATTTTATTTATTTATTCGAGAGAGAGAGGGAGAGGGAGAGAAAGACAGAGGGAGCAGTAGGCTCCATGCAGGAAGCCCAACATGGGACTCGATCCCAGGACTCTAGGATCACATCCTGGGCTGAAGTCAGGTGCTAAACCACTGAGCCACCCAGGGATCCCTGATGCACAACATTTTTTAATTAAAAAAGTCCAATTTATCTTTTTCCATTTGTTATTTGTGCTTTTGGTGTCATATCTAAAAAATCATGATGTAATCCAAGATCACAAAAGTTTATATCTATGTTTTCTTCCAAGAGTTTTACAATTTTAGCTCTTCCCGTTAGGTCTTTGATTCATTTTGAGTCAATTTTTGTTGGTAGTGCAAGGTAGGGGATTTAGCTTCACTCTTTTACATGAGGATATCCAGTTGTCCACTACCATTTATTGAAAAAACAGTTCTTTCTCCATTTAATGGTCTTGGAATCCTTGTAAAAAAAAAAAAAAAGTCAGTTGACCTTAGATGTATGGGTCCAAAGGCTTTTTATAAGCAAAATAAATTATATGTTTGGGATGGGTTATGGTTTCTCAGCAATGACACTATTGACATGTTGGCCTGAATAATTCTTTGTTTGGGGGTCTATCCTGTGTATTGTAGGATATTTAGTAGCTTCCCTGGCATTTACCTATTAGATACCAGTAACACTTACCCTACCAAGTCATGACCATCAAAAATGTCTCCAGACCTTGGCAAACATCCCCAGGAGAAAGGAAGCAGAATTGTTCTCAGTTGAGAACCATTGGTGATCCATTAGTTTTGTGCCATCCCCTTGGGAGTTTAAACCAGATAGAAGGCCTTGAATATCTTTGTTCAACAGTAAGGAGCAGGTGTCCCTGCAAGAATGTCAGAGGAAATGAACATTGAAAACTAGACTGACGGGATCCCTGGGTGGCGCAGCGGTTTGGCGCCTGCCTTTGGCCCAGGGCGCGATCCTGGAGACCCGGGATCGAATCCCACGTCGGGCTCCCGGTGCATGGAGCCTGCTTCTCCTTCTGCCTATGTCTCTGCCTCTCTCTCTCTCTCTCTCTCTCTGTGTGACTATCATAAATAAATAAAAATTAAAAAAAAAAAAAAAAAAAAAACTAGACTGACTCACTGAAATAACTTCCTCTCTCTGGTAAGGGTTCATCTCACTGGATGAGTTCAGGCAGACTTGGAAGCTGTTCAGCTCTCATATGAACATTGACATCACAGATGACTGCATCTGTGACCTTGCCCGGAGCATTGACCTCAACAGGGATGGCCACATCGACATCAATGAGTTCCTGGAGGCTTTCCGCATTGTGGAGCAATCCTCCACAGAGGGTGATACTTCAGACTGCCCCCAAGCCACAAACACAGATAACAGTGGCTGCAGCAAACCAAGCAAACGCTAAGAACAGCCTGGTGTCCATCACCTATGGTGCCTCATAACCAATATTCAGCTTGTCCCTGGAATAGCACCCTTATTCTCCATAGATTTATGGAATTTTATGATGAGAAATTGCCTACCAGTGTGCATCATAATCAGCTCTTTGTGTGTGTGCACATGTGTATTTAAATATATAGGTACCCCATCCCCATCTCAGAAGTTTCACAGGGTAAGACCCACCTATAAATATTTTAAATCCTCAAGTCTACCCCAGTTAAGAACCACTGATAATTTAATCCCATCTTTGTTTTCATTTTATACTTTTTAATTATTATTTTTAAAATGTCTTATTGATAAAGGAAAGTTATGAAAAATTGTGCAATTCCATGACAAACATGGATTCTTTTCACTATTTACTTTTTCTTGTTATAGTTTTTATATAATTATATGTTCTGCTTTTTTAAAAAATAAATTCACATCAATTTATAAATACTTTTCTGTGTTGCTACATAGTCCTCATGATTATTAATTTAATGGCTGCATAATTTTCTTTCAGATGGATGCACTATAATTTATTCAGCCATTCTCCAGTTGTTAAACATGTGCATTGTTTTTAGTTTTTCATTATTATAAATAACACTACAGTTAATAACTTCGTGCATATAGTTTGTTTTACAAAGTCTTTTGAATTATACATTTTCTTAAAATTAAATCCCAGGAATGGATTACTTTGTCAAAGAATATCATATGAGTCTATAAGAAGATTTACTATAAGGAATTGGTTCACATGATTATGGAGGCTGAGAAATCCGAAGCCCTGCAGTCACCAATCTGGAGACCCAGGAGAGCTGATGGTGGTGTGGTCCCAGTCCAAGTCTGAAGGCCTAAGTACCAGGAGGGCCAGTGGTTTAAGTACTAGTCTGAGCCTGAATCCAAAGGCTGGAGAAGACAGATGTCTCAGCTCAAAGAAAGTCATGCAAAGAGAGAGAATTCTTTTCTTTTTTATTCTGTCGAGGTCTACAGTGAATAGGATGTGGCCACCACATTAGGGAGGGCAATCTGCTTTACTCAGTCTATGAATTCAAATGTCAACCTCATCAGGTATACTCAGAAATAACATTTAACCAAAAATCTGGGAATCCCATGGTCAAGTTGACACAAGTGTGAATATTTTAATGGCAACTTGCTTTTTAGGACTGAGCATACTCATAAACTCACAAGCTCTGAGTGTGATCATTTGTAATTTTTGCTAAAGGCAAACAATGGTATGTCCATGCTATTTTAATCTACATTTTTGAATTAGTGTCTCCCTACTTCATTTTATTTTTAAAGTAAGGAAGTTGAGGTCCTGGAACTAGCTGGATAAATGATCTAGTTAATGACACAGCCAGGGCTAGACCCCATGTTCCTGCTCCATTCAGCGTTCTTTCCAGTTTTTCCAGGACTAGATCATCTGTTTGGTTTGACAATGAGGAAGCCCTGGTTCTCCTGACCTTTCTCTTATGTGGCAAACAGTCTCTAAAGTGACCCCTGCCCTCAATGATTTCCGGCCTGCTAGTATTCATGACTTTGTGTGATACCTCTCTGTAAATGCTGGCAGGACCTGTGACTTGCTCCTAACCAACAGAATATGGCAAAGGTTATGGGTGTTAATCCTGTGATTACACTACATTATGTAAAATTTTTTGCTAGTAGACTGGAGCAAAAGATTCTCCTAGCTGGCTTGATGAAGCAACAGGCTATGTTGAAGGAACCCACATGCCAAAGTACTTTGGGTGGCTTGTAGGATCTATAGATGGTTCCAAGTGGTGGCTACAAAAAGCCAGCGTCTCAAATCATCCAGCTATAAGGAAACAAATTTTGCAGGCAAACTGATTTAGCTTGGAAGCAGATTCCTCCAGATATAATTGAGCCTCCAGTTGGAAATGCAGCATGGCCAACACCTTGATGGCAGGCATATGAGACCTTGAGTTGAGGATGCAGGGATGTTCAGATCCCTGGCCCACAAAATACTGATAATAAATTGTGTTGTTCTAAGCCACTAAATTTGTAGTCATTTTTTTCTTATTCTGCTATTCTAGAAAAGTCTGTCTTTCCATTGGTGAGTACAATCCAAAGAAGAGCTAAGATATTATGACCCATGTGTTTATCTTGCCTGAATTAGTAACTAAAAGATCAAATATACTAGCGAATTCATGTGTTTTTTTTTTAATATTTTATTATTTGTGTGTGTGTGAGAGAGAGAGAGAGAGAGCACTCCAGCAGGGATGGGGGCCAGAGGGAGAGGGAGAGAAGCAGTCTCTCTGCAGAGCAGAGAGCTTGATGAGGGGCTCCATCCCAGGACCCTGAGATCCCCACCTGAGCTGAGGGCAGATGCTTAGCCGACTGAATCACCCAGGCGCCCCTGTTTTGAGATCTTTGACATGTCTTCAATTCGTGTTTGGGGGGCTTTGTGTGGTTTATTAAACAATTACTCTTGCTGCTGGACATAGAACACACATGCAGATAAAGTTACTGTTCTGTAGATCTTTAACAATCACTGCTTTAAATGTGAGCATTTCTTTCTGTAGAACTCAAACCTTCTTTTATCTGTATTTTAATTTTTAAAAGATTTTATTTATTTATTCATGAGAGACACAGGGAGAGAGAGAGGCAGAGACACAGGCAGAGGGAGAAGCAGGCTCCCTGCAGGGAGCCCAATGTGGGACCTGACCCCAGAACCCCAGGATCACACCCCGAGCCGAAGGCAGATGCCCAACCACTGAGCCACCCAGGCGTCCCTCTGTGTTTTAGTTTTAAAACAAAGGAAGAAAGTTCTCAATCTTTGGGTTACTCTTGTGGATTATAAGGGACTTTAGATACTAAGGACAAACTGAAAACCACTTCCTGGCAGGTGTCTGCTGGAATGCCCCAGGAAGTCACCACTCTTAGAGGCTGCCTAGTTCCATTTTGGGAGAGAGGTATCATTAAGAGTTTTTCATGTGCCAAATATCCACTTGGTATGAGGACCTGAGGTAAGAAGATTTGGACTTCAGTTCTTGGCTGTGGAATCTGGGAGATCATCTGCCAGACTCCCCATAATCCAGCTCTTTAGGTGGCAGGGAGTAGCTCTAAATATCTACACAGGTGTGTTGAGATTCTGGGGGCAAATTAACACAAAAACAGAAGCAGAATTATCTTGACATAACTCTCATCTTAGTCTTAAATGATATGGAGCTGAACCTCTTTATTACTGAGTGATTATACACCGTTTAATTTTTTCTCCCCAAAGAAGATAATGTTAGGCATGCATTTCTTTTTGCAAACAGATTAGATTCACTAATATATTTCATTTTACCTTAAACAGTTCAAATGTACTCACTTGAGGTTTTTTTCTTTCTTTTTCACTAAATTTATTTTTCTGGTATCTCATGTTTGTGGGAAATGATATTGGTTTTTCAATTACAGTATTGAGGTAATCTTTTCTTTTAAAATAAAAGTATCCATACTTACTTGGTAGGGGAGATACCGTGATGATGATGGTGGTTTTCCCAGGACAAGGTTTATCCATGGCACTCTGATGTGCGATCTCTGAAATTTCCCCTAGTATGGGAAACTCGACTACATAATTTGTGGTAATGAGGGACTGCATTCATACTCTCCCCTAAAAAAAAAAAATAGATAAAATAAAAGTGTCCAATGTTTGAGAAACATTGGCCTTACAGATAAAATCTAAACTCTATGATCTTGCCTGTGCCCACCTCTGCAGTCTCAAATCTGAGCTGCTTTTCAAACCCTTTCTAGCCACTTGGATCTTCCCAAAGTCCCCCAATTATACTCTATCTTTCACAGAGTGTTTCTTGGATCCCACATGGCCTGTGCCCCATTGGCCTACCCTTATTCTTCAAGACCTGGCTCAAATACCTTCTCCTCTACGAAGGTTTCCAGTGACCAATCCCCCCTCAATTGCTTCTCTACAGCACGAGCTTGCCTTGGGTTCCTTCCAGTAGAGTCTGATTCACACACTCAAGACAGTGATTGACTTATACACTAGCTCCACTGGCTCCTTAATAACACAGGGCAGGTTTCATATCCTATTCACCACTGTGTCTCTAAACTGGCCAGGCACATACTAGGCACTCCATAAATATCATTTGAGTTAGTGAATATTAATAAAGGCCAAAAATATCCTTGTTTCTGAATTGGAATCCACCACCAGCTGACAAATTCAGCATGAACTATCTCTAAGAAGATTAAGGATCAGGAAAAAAAAGGATCATACTGAACTCAACCTCGTCACGGCAACAAAAATTCCTTTTTTTTTTTAAACGTAGAAAGATTAAAAAATGACACAAAGATTTTTACGTAAGTGATAACATGGTGGTGGTGTGAGCATGTGGGGAAGCAGGCACCCTCAGACACATTAGCAGATTGGTGGAAAAATGCTCATTTCTCTTTGACCTAACGATTCTGCTTCTAAATGACCATCTTCAGAAGCACTCTTAAAAGTATAAAATCAATTGCACAAAGTTGTTTGTGGAAACATTGCTTATGGGGATCCCTGGGTGGCTCAGCGGTTTAGCACTGGCCTTTGGCCCAGGATGTAATCCTGGAGTCCCGAGATCGAGTCCTGCATCGGGCTCCCTGTGTGGAGCCTGCTTCTCCCTCTGCCTGTGTCTCTGCCTCTCTCTCCCTCTCTCTCTCTCTCTCTCCCTGGCTATCATGAATAAATAAATAAATCTTAAAAAAGAAAAAAAAGAAACATTGCTTATAATAGAAAAAAAACTTAAATCTCCCCCAGAGTCTATTAATGGATATGGTAAATAAATTATGCACGCCCTATTCCCTACAAAATACCATGCAGCCATTAAAGAGCATACTCTACCATTAACATTATCTGTGGTTACTCCTGGAGTGTGTGCTCATGTGGGACTTTCATTTTCTTTTTTTTTTTTTAATATTTTTTATTTGTGATAGTCACACACACACACACAGAGAGGCAGAGACACAGGCAGAGGGAGAAGCAGGCTCCATGCAGGGAGCCCGACGTGGGATTCGATCCCGGGTCTCCAGGATCGCGCCCTGGGCCAAAGGCAGGCGCCAAACCGCTGTGCCACCCAGGGATCCCTGGACTTTCATTTTCTATTCACATAGTGCCCCAGAAACATTGTGAGTTAAAATTTGGGAACAAATCTTATCACAAAGGCTATTACTACTCAATATCCTTTGAGGTTTTCTAATCCTGATGGGATAGTTTTGCAATTGAAAAAAATACAATTTAAAAAAAGGAAAAATACAATAAGAAAACATTTAAAAACTAAACTACAATAAAAATACGTATTTAAAAATTAAAAAGGGGCCTCTACACCTCAAGAAATTATGCTTTTAAAGCCACTAGTTGTCACTGAGCAAATGCTCTGAATCTCAACAGTGGCTGCCAGAAAATGTTGATCCCTCATCAATCAGCTAGAAATAGCACAGTAATCTGCTCTCAGGGAAATGCTGACATCCGGGAAGTAGCCACATAGAACTTCTGGCACCAAGTGGTTGGAACAGGAAAGGGGAGGCAGGAACACAGGTGAAGCCAGGACATCCTGGAGTGGCCGGACTCAACCTGCACCGGAGTTAGGAATGGGCTCCTTCCAAACCACAGCCGGTCACACAGGTCCCTCCTTAATTTTGGGCCATGAATTTATGTGTGTTGGCTGCCTAGTCTTGACAGTTGGTTTTGTTTCAAAAATGGCTACCTTCAGGCAAAAACCCTTCTAGCACCTAGGAAAGAGTTTTGAAAAAAACAAAAAAATCCAACCTGAATCTGATCAAACTTCTTGTATCTGCTGGATTACAAGAGCTAGAAGGTCCAGAGGAATGTGTGAAATGAAAGTGAGAGTATGTAGTCAAGCAAAATCTAGGGTGGGGACAATACAGGACAAATGACTTGGTTTCTTCAAAAATAAGTTACAGGGAGACAAAACAAAAAGAGATGAAAGGGAAACCCTCAGGTTGAAAGAGCCAGATGAAGCAATTGCAATGTATAGAATTTTCTTGGATCCCTGATCAAAGAAACCAAAAAAAAAAAAAAAAGAAGAAGAAGAAAGAAAGAAAGAAAGAAAGAAAGAAAGAAAGAAAAAAAGAAAAGAAAGAAAGGAGAAAGAAAGAAAGAAAGAAAAAAGAAAGAAAGGAGAAAGAAAGAAAAAAGAAAGAAAGAAAGAAAGAAAGAAAGAAAGAAAGAAAGAAAAGAAAAGAAAGAAAGAAAAAAAGACAAAGATGTGTGCATACTGATCAGGTATGGAATGATATTAAAGGATTATTATTAATTTTTTAGATATGATAACGATTTTGAGTTTATTTTGCTTTCAAGTCTTTGGAGAAACATACTGAAATATGTGCTTGGATTTGTTTCAAATAAGAAGCAGTGGATGAGAATATAGATGAAATCACTCTAACCCTGAGTTGATCATTATTGAGGTTGGTTGATGATTAAATGAAAGTTAATTACACTATTCTCTTTATGTTGTTTGAATTTTTCTATAATAAGTATTGTTTAAAATTAGATACCAGTGTTCAGATAGAAGGAACAGATTACATACTTGCCAAAGCAAACAATCAAACAAACTTTCTAGGGCACAATTGGAGATAGAGGAGAACCATCGCAAGTCATCAAACTTCTGAGAAGACAAGTTAAGTCAACAGTTTATTCGTTTTGTGGGAGTGGGAGGAGGGGAATTACCTCATCTTGTTAAGCCTCAGTTTCCTCATCTGTAAGATGGACATCACAAAATAATATTTTCCAGGAGAGTCATGAGACATAAATGAAGAGAAGCATATAAAAGAGTATTCTGAGACCCATAAAGTATTACCCAAGTACTAATAGTCACTTACGTGATAATACTACTCATTTATTCACACATATGTTCCATAAACATTTATGAGATGCCAGATGCTGTGTTCGGCACCACAAAGATGATAGGACATTAGTTCTGCTTTGTCAAATTCAGTGTTTCTCAACCCTAGATACATATTAAAGATACCAATGTCTGGGCATCACCCCAGATCATTCGAATCAGAATCTCTAGGTATGGGTCCCGGCATAGGGATTTTTAAATTTTTTAAGCTTCACAAGTGATTGATTCTACTGTGCATCCAAGGTTGAGAATCATTTGTCTATTTGATCTTTGATCATGAATAGTGCTGAGCAATCACTAAGAAGATTTGGGTCTTGGTTTATGTGGCTCTCAACTTTTTTTTCCCAAACAACTTTTAATGACCAGAGGCATCCTCTAGGTGTTCACTGCCTGGAAGGACAGGTTTTGTCCAGCTATAAAGCCATGGTGTCTTTCTGGCCCCATGTGACCTCTTTGCTGACACAAGAGAATGACAATTTCAGCTATTTTCTATGGAATTTAACATTGTGCTTTTCTTCCTTACAGGGAATTTATCTTTTCTCTGATTACAAAAGCTTTTCGGTTTTGTAAACTTCCCAGTTTCAGATATGAGCAAGGGAGACTGGTCAAAGTTCCTGAGTCACATTCCAGGTCAGACCTTCCAGAGTTTGCACTCTGAGTCATACTGAACCCTGAAAGCACGAGGTTTGAGGTAAGAGAGTAGTGAGCCTGGTAGCACCATTCTACCCAGCACAGAATTCACCAGCAGCAACTTCTGGTTTGATCGTTCTGTTTATTCCAGAAGGTTCTGAAAAGAAAGAAATAGGATCAGTTGAAATGCCTAAAAAAGAAAAGAAAATCTTGATTGTTTTTTTTAAGATTTATTTATTTATTCATGATAGACATAGAGAGAGAGAGGCAGAGGCACAGGCAGAGGGAGAAGCAGGCAGAAGGAGAAGCAGGCTCCACGCCAAGAGCCCAACGTGGGACTCGATCCTGGGACTCCAGGATTGCACCCTGGGCCAAAGGCAGGCGCCAAACCGCTGAGCCATCCAGGGATCCCCAGAAAATCTTGATTAAGAAAGTAAAATTTCTGGAGAGACAAAATAACGCTCTGAGAGCAGAGTCCCAGATTCTCCAAGTCTCTGTAGTAGAGGTAGGAGTTATATATAACCACGGAAATAAAGGTTTACTTGCAATAACATCTTATTTTACTTCCTTTCTTTACATATTCAGGCACTTTTTTCCTTTGACACATACACTCAAATGCAAGCACCTACATGGGATCTTTCTGGACACAGAGGAAGTCCAGAGAGGAAAAGCATACATTCAGGAATCACAGATGCTAAATGATAGCCCAGCTTTGACCCTTACCTGCTGTGCAATCTGGAGTAAAATGCTTAACTGTTTTCCTATCTGTGAAGTGGGTTCATGATAGTACCTACTTCATGAGGTTGCTGGAGGATTAAAGAAGGTAAAACTTAAATGAGATTTAAGGAGATAAAGAATGCTTAGCACAGCATCCACTGAATAATAAACTGTAATCAAGTTTATCAGAGGGTCTACTGCCAGCAGTCCCCTAGGCCAGTGCTGCTTATACTTCTACATGCGTGTGAATCATGTGAAGACCTTTTTAAAAAGCATATTCAGGGTATAGAGTTCTAGTTTGCAAAGATGGAAAAGTTCTGGAATGGAGTGTGAGGTTGCACAACAATGTGAATGTACTTAATGCCACTGAACTGTACATTTAAAAACGGTTAAGATGGTAAATTTTGTTATGTACATTTATAATGTTAAAAACTTAAACATTACACATCATTACATTACACATTCAGTAGCATTTCTAGCAAGTTCCTAGGCTGATGATCTGATATGAAGACCACACTTAGAGCAGCAAGGTCCTCTAAGTAATGAACCACACCACCCAATTCACACTGCATTTTACCCTTTACATAAGGCATTTCTATATCCCGTGTCTCTGTGGTCCCCACAGTACCAGCGCATGGTAGTGTATCCAGAGCAAATGCAATTATTTTAAAGATTTTATTTATTCATTCATGAGAGAGAGAGAGAGAGAGAAAGAGGCAGAGACATAAGCAGAGAGAGTGAAGCAGGCTCCATGCAGGGAACCTGATGCAGGACTCGATCCCGGAACCCCGGGGTCACACCCTGAGCCAAAGGCAGACGCTCAACCGCTAAGCCACCCAGGTGTCCCACAAATGCAATTCTTTTTCCCTTGCAGACAACACCTTGATCTTGGTAGTAGTTCTTTATACCGAATCAGGGCTATCTCTTTATAGAGGCAGATAGGATCTTACTTGAGGGACTCTTCACTTTTTGCTGTTTTGCTGCCTTTTTTAGACCAAGTCTCTGAAGCAAATGCTTCCCACATCGCTTTAGGACTTGTCTTCCCCGTTTATGTTTGTGCTTCAGACCACAGGTGGGCCCCGGGGCCTAAATAGGGAACATCTGCTTCACCCTTTGGCTGCTTGCCTTCCTCCCCAAAGTCTGGCAGGAAGCATTTCAAACATTTTCTCTGCATTTACCACTTTACTGATAGGACAGAGGAGTGCTTTGTCATGTCCGTTGAACATGGGACAGGATAGTATTTGCTGGAATTCTCATCTCTGTTCAGTTGTCGCTGATACGTGTCTGCAGTGGAAACAGAGCTGGGATCTCCGGACTACACTGTGCGAGTCATACGAGCCGTGTCCCCCTCAAAACATCAGTTCTCCGGGGGCTGGCAGGGGGTTCTTCCCGGGAGATCACAAATTCGGATCTGATCAGCTGTTTCCCGCGCCAGAAACCCAAGCCTGTAGATCTGAGGCTGTCACTGAGCCTTCCCTTGGACTAACCTGCAATAATGTAGGTCTCGCGGGCCTCTGGAAGCCAGGCATGGTCACTGGGCCAGCCTGACCTGCACTTACCTCCACTCCCAAGGCCAAGCTGGCCTGTCGGCTCCCCCAGTCCTAGAGGGAAGCACGTGGCAGAGGCCAAAGTGCCTGCTGCTGCCCACAAGGCGGGGTGCCCTGGCCACCACCGCGGCAGGAATTCTCAGGGGTTTCACGTCTCAAAAGAAAGGAGGCAGCTCGGGCACCGCAGGATTCCAGCCCCTTGGAACAGAGTTTCTCCACATTAAAATCATCGGGGAAAGCAAATGTTTTTTCAAAAAATAGTGATGCCGGGGTCCCATCCCCGATCAATTAAGCCAGAATGTCTGGAAACTGGGTATCAACAATTATTTTAAAAAGGAAGTCCAATGTGTGGCTATGTTGAAAACGTCCACCTTAGAGGGTTTCCGTCGTTTTCTTTTTTCCTTATTTTTACCTTAGAGCAGCAGGAAAGGTAGTCGAAGATGAAGAGACTGGAGCTATGATCATCAAAACAAGACTTCAAGGTTTTTTAATGACAAAATATTAGCACTGGTGTCCGGGCTAAGCAGCAGTTTCAACCACCGTATAATATTGTGTGTTTGCCCCCCTGTGAGGAGGATTGGCTCTGAGGCAGGAGCACGGAATCAAGGGCCAGCGGCCACCTAGTGGGCCCCTGGATTGCTGACCTGTCCCTGAGGGCAGGAGGCTTTGGTGGGCCCCACTCACAGGAAATGCTTACCAAACACTGGCTAGACACTTTGAATTTTGAAATAAAAAGATTTTAACCATAAAAGCGATTTCAAAACTTTATCCCTTTACCTGATAGGTAAGTTTGGAATTGATTGTACCATGAAGTAGATAGTAAGCAAAACAGAACTCCGTGAAGCAAGAATGCATTTACCAAATTCACTTAACATGAGAATATGTAAGACGTGATTACTGGATTTTCTGGTCCCTTTGCAATGCTCACACTCCCCCCCCAGCAACAAGACTGTTTGGACACGCTTTGGAAAAACGAGATCCCCAAGGACAAGAGGTAAATAAATCTACATGGCTTACATTCCCTAAATCCATTCTCATAAGTGGATTTAAAGCCATATTTAAAGCTTAGAAACAGGATTCTCCAAACCTGGACAAATATCAGCTTTGTAAAAAATGCTGAATCAGGGCAGCCGGGGTGGCTCAGCGGTTTAGCACCGCCTCCAGCCCGGGGTGTGATCCTGGAGACCCGGGATCAAGTCCCACATCGGGCTCCCTGCATGGAGCCTGCTTCTCCCTCTGCCTGTGCCTCTGCCTTTCTCTGTCTCTCGTGAATAAAAAAATTTTTTAAATCTTAAAAAAAATGCTGAATCAGAATCACCAACAATGGGGACTCTGAACTTGCAGATGGTATGCTCATTTCCAATTGCAGCTATAACGAATGACCACACTCAGAGGCTTAAAACAACGTAAATTTATTATCTTCCAGTTCTGTAGGCCAGAAATCCCGCCTGAGTATCACTGGGCAGAAATCAAGGTCTTCTTGGGCTGCCTTCCTTTCTGGAGGCTCTAGGGGAGAATTCGTTTCCATGCCTTTTCAAGTTCTAGAGGCCACCCATATTCCTTGGCTCATGGCCCCTTCCTCTCCTGCAGAGCCAACAAAGGCAGGACAAGCTCTCCTGACACCACTTTATTCTGATCTCTTCTGCCTCCCTTCACTCTTCCACTTTTAAGGGCCTTTGTGATTACACTGAGCCCATCCGGATAATGCAGGATAATCTCAACATCTGAAGGTCCTTGACTTAATCACACCTGCAAACTGCCTTTTGTGACATAAGGTAATATATTCACAGGTTCAAGGGATTAGTGTCTGGACATCTTTGGAGAGGGTGGTGATTCTGTCCCCCACTCCCACAGATGGTTAAAGCTCCCCAGATAAATCTGAGGCAGGTTGTCCATGGACTGTCACTTGGGAACTACTGCTGGATGTCAAAGACTCTCTCCATCCCACATGTCTAAGTCCCAGCCTCGACTTTCTTCCACTGAAATTCTCATGGTTCTGTCCCCATATGCATTGTCATTCTTTTTTTCTTTTTTTAAGATTTTATTTATTTATTCATGAGAGACACAGAGAGAGAGAGACAGAGAGATGTAGGCAGAGGGAGAAGTAGGCTCCCTGCAGAGAACCCGATGTGGGACTCAATCCCAGGACCCCAGGATCACGCCCTGAGCCAAAGGCAGAGACATTCAACCACTGAACCACCCAGGCATCCCCTTCCAGGTGATTTTAATTTATTCTCTCATAAATATGTATTGTCTTTATTTTTCCCCATTTTATTTGGAGAACAATTTCGTTGTGAGCCTTTACTAATCAATAAATGTCTCTTTAGGGCAGCCCGGGTGGCTCAGCGGTTTAGCGCCGCCTGCAGCCCAGGGCATGATCCTGGAGACCCGGGATCGAGTCCCACCTCGGGCTCCCTGCATGGGGCCTGCTTCTCCTCTGCCTATGTCTTTGCCTCTCTCTCTCTCTCGCTCTGTGTCTCTCATGAATAAATAAAATAAAATCTTTAAAATAAAAATAAATAAATGTCTCTTTAGATATAATGCAGTTGGGGATTAGTTAATATAATAGTGTATTCTCTATAGTTTCTGTAAGAAAACATTTCAGTCCATACGTTTAAGGAATTAAATATGTTGAAATATCACATTTTAAAGATATCCCTTTTAAAGATATCCTTTTTGCCTGGGGTCTTTGGGAGGAAAAGAACTAACTTGTTAAGTAAGCTAATGAAGGAGTCAGATTTCTTATAAAAACATAGATAAGGCAATAAGAGAGCCGGAATTGAAGAACAGAAAATGTAGTAGTTTGGCATCATTCAGCTTGGAATTGGAGAGAAAGGAGATATTTCGTAATCCAATATCATCCTTGGAATATCAGCATCAGGATTATCTTTACTCTACAGGGGTCCCCTGAATATTATTCAGCAAATTCTCCTCACTTTGGGATAAACATTTCTTATAAAGCTAGTTTAGTGGCAATTAACTCCTTTATCTTTTGCTTGTCTGGAAACCTCTTTACCTCTCCTTCAATTCTGAACTTAGCCAGGTAGAGTATTCCTGGTTGGAACTTTTTTTTCCCTTCAGCCCTTTGAATATATTGTGCCACTCCTTTTTATTGCCACATAATATTCCATTTTGTGGCTATACCACAAATTGTTTACCTATTCACCAGTCTATGGGCATTTGGGTTGTTTCCACTTTTTGGTTATCATGAATAACCCTGCTGTGAACATTTGTTTACCAGTTTTTATGTAGATATAGAATTTTTAATTCTCTTGAATGTACATAGGAGTGAAATTGCTCAAGCGGAGTTCTTTTCTATTTAGTCCAAATTTTCTGAGGGGCATAAGTTGGTTTTATGAGATGAAATAAATTTTGTTCAAAAATTAAGTACACCATTATCTTTTTGTTTTGAAAACACAGATTAGCAATGCAGAACAACCTCTCCTCCTCTTTTCTTCTTCTATTAAGTTTTTTATAGAACAGTTTTCTGACTTAGATCTAGTACACTCAGGAAAACCTACCTTTGTGCCAGCCTTGGCAAGTAAGCACCCAGTGGTTAAAATACCAGTCTAAATCCACTCAGAGAAGTAAGTCAATCGGAGAAGGACAAACAGTGTATGTTCTCATTCATTTGGGGAATATAAATAATAGTGAAAGGGAATATAAGGGAAGGGAGAAGAAATGTGTGGGAAATATCAGAAAGGGAGACCGAACATAAAGACTCCTAACTCTGGGAAACGAACTAGGGGTGGGTGGAAGGGGAGGAGGGCAGGGGGTGGGGGTGAATGGGTGACAGGCACTGAGGGCGACACTTGACGGGATGAGCACTGGGTGTTATTCTGTATGTTGGTAAATTGAACACCAATAAAAAATAAATTTATTTAAAAAATAAAATAAAATAAATAAATCCACTCAGAAAACACATCAATGATCCAAATGTCCTGTGCCTCTCAATGGATTTTCCAAGTGTTGTAGAACAAAATGCAAATCATCCAAGATCTTTCTACATTACACTGAATATATCATATCTGCGTTTCTGCAGGGATAGAAAGTCATCTCATGATTGACTTGTCCCAGAAAATTAGTCAGGAACACCCTTCCCAGCCCCTGCTTTAGTGTGCTTGCATACTGCTAAAGGCTGACACCAGACATTTTCTCTTGTGCTCAAACCTGTCTTCCCACTTAACTAGTTAAGTCTTGGTGTCCTCTAATAGGCTAACAGACACTGTTTGCTCAAATGCCCCCTTACTGTATGGTGTTCTAGTTAAACATGCTTCTTGATACACTGGCTGAGAAGCAACAAGGCTCCATAAAGAAAATCAAAAGACACATGCAAAGATCATTGCAATATATGACAGATAAAATCTTCCAAAAATGGATAAGGAAAAGATGTGTTATTCAGTTTTCAAAATGAGCATCAAACATTCATAGAAATATAGATTGATGTATAGATATGTGAGAAAACAAATACAGTTCATAATCAATAGTAGAATCTAGGGACACCTGGGTAGCTCAGCAGCTTAGCGCCTCCCTTCCGCCCAGGGCGTGACCCTAGAGTCCCGGGATTGAGTCCCAGATTGGGCTCCCTCCAAGGAGCCTGCTTCTCCCTCTGCCTGTGTCTCTGCCTCTCTCTCTCTCTCTCTCTCTCTCTGTCTCTCATGAATAAATAAAATATTTTTAAAAGATAGTAGAATCTAGTAAGTGCATATGTTGATGTTCACTGATTTTTTTTTCAACTTGGCTCCATGTTTCAGATTTTCCATAATAAAATATTGGGAGGTGGAGGAATTAGATGAAAGTGGCCAAAAGGTACGAACTTCCAGTTGTAAGATAAACTAGTACTGGGATGTAGTGTACAACCTGATGACTACAGGTGACACTGTTGTCTAGTTTATTTGAAAGTTGTTAAGAGAGTGGATCCTAGGAGTTCTCATTACAAGGAATTTTTGTATCTATATGAGATGATGGATACTAACTAAACTTACTGCATAATTATTTTACAATATATAAAAGTCAAGTCACTGTGATGTTCACTTTAAACTTAATGTTATCATATCAATTACATCTCAATAAAACTGGAAAAAATACTGTATATACTTTTCCCCACCTCATTTTTTTTCACTTAAGATAATATATTGATAATCACCTCATGGTAGTGTATTGAAGTATTCTCTATTCTTTTTTATAGCTATGTTGTAATAGGAGTTGTAATAGGAAGTTTAACTTATAACTGGAGAGAAGGGAGATTGGCTCAGAGGATCATGAGACCATAACCACACTAGGAAGTTCATAAGGCTTGGCAGAGGGGTGCCTTGGCTGAGCTATTGGTCTCCCATAGAAGATGTTATTTCAGACTGAGTAACCCTGACTTTGGTAAAAATGCTGCAGACCCTGTATTGATCTGCCTGGAACATAGAAGTAAAACCTATAGATGTGGCAACTATAAGACTTCTCAGAAAGAAAATAGATATTTATCCAACCAAACATAATGGAGCAGATGAACAGATTTTTGTTGAAGGAGGGAAGAATGTCCTTCTTTTGAAATGGAGTTAGCTGTGACGTAACAGCTATCTCGGAGAGGACACAGATAAAGAAAATCTGATTTTCTTTGTGGGAACTGAACTGACATTAAGCAGGTAGAGACAACAAAGTGGCTGAGCTTGGACTGGACACACTGGGCCTGAGTCTCAGGCTGGTGCTCCCTCCATCCACCCAGGTCAGAAGCCTCTGTCTCCTCACTGAATGAGATGGCAGAACCAGGTTTCCTCTGTAATTGCATGATTCATGCAAATTTCAATGGATTTATTTTAAATCTTTTAAGTAGAAATTCTCAAGATGAACTTCTAACCAAACTGCTAATATATTATGGTACTTATCTGGTTGTTGCAAAAATTCTTCCTCATTTTTCATTAACAAAACCCTAGAGTCTCCTGAAAGAATTATTCATGCCTCAAGAATAAACAGAAGGAGAGGCAGGGCAAGCTGGAGAAGTAGGGTCTGCAGCTCACCCGGCCCCACCAACTTACCTGGATAACTTTCAAACCATCCTGAACACCTATAAATTCAACCTGAGATTTAAAGAGAGAACAGCCGGGACTCTACAGAGAGAAGGGTTTTCGCTTCTAAGAAGGTGGGAAAAAAACAAATAAATAAAAAAGAATCAAGTGGGGGAGGGGCCCCACAAGAAGCTGGGCTAAGGAGGGTGGCAAGAGCCTCCAGGACAGGAGAGCCCAGCCCTGGAGAAGCAGGAACTTTAAAAATCTGCACTGGCTTCTTCCCGAGTGGAAAGGTGCTCAGCAGGGAAACTGGACAGAACCGCAGGATGGGCAGGGATACCTCCAGTCTCCTGGGGTCACTAATAGAGAAAGTAGCATAGGGGAGAGCTGCACACTGTGGCGGATCTCCGTAAAGGGCTGGAGCACCGGCCTCGGGAGAAGCCAGTGGGTCAGGGGACTCTGGGAGGAGAGGTCTGCACCCTGCTGCCTTCGGAGCCATGGCTCCAGGAGCATGATTCCAGCAACACAGGCCCCGGATCCCAGGGCGCTAAGTGGACACAGCCCCCAATCCTGTGGTTCCCCGGGGCAGGCGGAGACAGGGAGGGCACAGGACAGCTAGGACTCTCCTGCTGCCGGGCGCCCCCAAGCTGTGCTGGTCAGTGCCCCCACCCGGGGAGCATCTAGGCCAGTGCAGACTGGGAGCTGCCGGTGGTTACTGGGGATGCTGACTCCAGAGCTGGAGAACTGGCCGCCGACAGTGTAGTTGCTCCTCCTGGTGTCACCATGTGCCTGGGAGGGGCAGGGCTGCCAGGGAACAGGGGCCTCATGGGGTAAATAGCTCCCACTGAGCCCGGCACAGGAGAGGGGCATCTCCCCCAGGTACACACACCTGAGAATCAGCACAAGAGGCCCCTCCCCCAGAAACCAACAGGAAGGGCAGGGGAAGAGCAAGTTCTTGACCAAGCAGCACTGGAAAGCTCCAGGACTGAGGGAAAATTGAGGGAATATAGTATATAGAACTAGAGAGTCCCACCTTTAAATTTTTTTTTCCTTTTTCCAATACAACTCGTCTTTATATCAAAAATTTCCAATATTGTTTTCTCTTTTCCCACCTTAACTACAATATTTTACCAGCTCTTCATTTTTAAGTTTCTTCCTTTTTAATTTTCATATTTCTACAATTACATGTCTTACATTTTTCACTTCTGGATTCCTTCAACATATTCTATTTAATTTTGGGAGATATAAGAGATATGAGTTTTTGTTTGTGTTTTTGTTTTCTCTGCCTCATTTTGTTCTACAATGTCAGAAGTTAATACCTTCTAAAACATGCAGCATGCACCCAAAACCAAGTGGTATACCATGTTGGTCCATTCTGTGAGATTATATTCTCTCTTCATTCCCATTTTGCCCCCCTTTTTATCTCCTTTATGTTTTGAAGGTCAATTTTGGGGCTTTCTACAAGTATTGCTGATTTATATAAATTAGGGACTGAGCATCTTCTAACATATAGAACTTAATATACTCAGAACCAAGAGGATCACCCTCTAGGACCCCTCAGGTAGACTACATTCTCTCTCTATTACAACTTCTTTACCACGACCATCTCCCCCCCACCCCCAATTTTTTATTCTTTTTTCTTCTTTTTTTCTCTTTTTCCTCTTTACATTTTTTCTTCTTTGGGATTCTTGGCCTTTTATTTTTTACTACTCTATTTTAAAATTTGTTCCTAACTTTACTGGTCCTTTTGTTTTATTTTGTTCTGATCTTCTTTTTCAATTTCTATTCTTTGACCTCGTCAGATTCATCTAGGGTGGAATTTATTTAGGTCGTGGTTGATATTCTTGACTCAGCCCACTTATACAGCCGCTCTGCACTGAGCAAAATGACTAGAAGGAAGAATTCACCACAAAAGAAAGAAGCAGAAACAGTACTCTGCCATAGAGTTAGAGAATATGGATTACAATTCGATGACAGAAAGTCAATTCAGAAGCACAATTATAAAACTACTGTTGACTCTGGAAAAAAGCATAAAGGATTCTAGAGACTTCATTACTGCAGAATTTAGATCTAATCAGGCCGAAAACCAATTAAATGAGATGCAATCCAAACTGGATGTCCTAACAACGAAGGTTAATGAGGTGAAAGAGTGAGCAACATAGAAGACAAATTAGTGGTAAGGAAGGAAGCTGAGGAAAAAAGTAAAAAACAATTAAAAGACCATGAGGAAAGGTTAAAGGAAATAAATGATAGCCTGTGAAGGAAGAGGCTATGTATAATTGGAGTTCCAGAAGACAACGAGAGGAGAGAGGGCCACAAAGTATATTTGAACAAATCATAAGTGAGAGCTACCCTATTTTGGGAAGGAAAACAAGCATTCAAATCCAGGAGATAGAGAGGTACCCCCCCCAAATAAATAAATACCACAAAATTTAATACTGAAACTTGCAAATTCCAAAGATAAAGAGAAAATTCTTAAAGCAGCTCAAGACAAGAGATTCTTAATTTACATGGGGAGAAATATCAGATTAACAGCAGAACTCTCCACAGAGACCTGGCAGGCCAGAAAGGGCTAGCAGGGTATATCCATAGTACTAAATGGGAAGAACATGCAGCCAAGAATATTTATCCAGCAAGGCTCTCATTCAGAATAGAAAGAAAGATAAAAGCTTGCAAGATAGGCAGAAACTGAAAGAATATGTGCTCTGCAAGAAATATTAAGGGGGACCCCGTAAAAGAAAGAGGACTCCCAAAGAAATAATCCACAAAAACAGGGACTGAATAGGTATCATGATGACATGAAACTCATATCTTTCAATAGTAACTCTGAACATGAATGGGCTAAATGATCCATCAAAAGATGCAGGTTTCAGACTGGGTAACAAAGCAAGACTCATCTATTTGTTGTCTACAGGAGACTCATTTTAGACCTAAAGACACCTCCAGCCTGAAAATGAAAAGTTGGAGAACCATTTACCATTTAAATGGTCCTCAAAAGAAAGCTGGGGTAGCAATCCTCATATAAGATAAATTAAAGTTAAAAAAAATGATAAAGTTTATCCCAAAGACTGTAGGAAAGATGAAGAGGGACACTATATCATACTTAAAGGATCCAACAAGAAGGCCTAACAATCATGAATATGTATGCCCTTAATGTGGGAGCTACCAAATATATCAATTAATAACCAAAGCAAAGAGATAATTAGATAATAATACAATAATAGTAGGAAACTACAAAATGGCACTTTCTGCAAATGACATTTTTTCCAAGCAGAACATCACCAAAGAGACAAGAGCTTTAAATGATACACTGGACCAAATGGATTTCACAGATATATACAGAACTTTGCATCCAAATGCAACTGAATACGCATTCTTCTCAAGTGCATATGGAACTTCCTCCAGAATAGACCACATACTGGGTCACAAATCATGTCTCCACCAATACCAAAATATTGGGATTGTCCCCTGCATACTTTCAGACCTCAATGCCTTGAAACTAGAACTCAATCACAAGAAGAAATTGGGAAGACACTCAAACACATGGAGGAGGTTAAAAAGCATCCTGCTAAAAGATGAATGGGTCAACCAGGAAATTAGAGAAGAATTAAAAAGATTCATGGAAACTAATGAAAATGAAGATAAAACCATTCAAAATCTTTGGATACAGCAAAAGCAGTTCTAAGAGGGAAACACATCACAATACAAGTATCCCTCAAAAAATTGTAGAAAACTCAAATACAAGCTAACCTTGCACCTAAAGGAACTGAAGAAAAAACAGCAAATAAAGCCTAAACAATGCAGAAGAAGAGAAATAATAAAGATTCGAGCAGAACTCAATGAAATAGAGACCAGAAGAACTGTAGAACAGATCAACAAAATCAGGAGTTGGTTCTTTGAAAGAATTAATAAGATAGATAAACCTTTAGCCAGCCTTATTAAAAAGAAAAAAGACTCAAATTAATAAAATCATGAATGAGAAAGAAGAGATCACAACCAATACCAAGGAAATACAAACGATTTTTTTTAAGATTTTATTTATTTATTCATGAGAGAGAGAGAGAGAGAGAGAGAGAGGCAGAGACACAGAGAGAGGGAGAAGCAGGCTCCATGCACCGGGAGCCCAACGTGGGACTCGATCCCAGGACTCCAGGATCATGTCCTGGGCCGAAGGCAGGCACTAAACCGCTGAGCCACCCAGGGATCCCCTACAAATGATTTTTAAGACATACTTTGAGCAGCTATATGCTAATAAATTAGACAATCTAGAAGAAATGGACGCATTTCTGGAAAACCACAAATTACCAAAACTGGAATGGGAAGAAATAGAAAACCTGAACAGGCCAGTAACTAGGGAGGAAATTGAAGCAGTCATCAAAAACCTCCCAAGACACAAAAGTCCAGGGCCAGATGGCTTCCCAGGGGAATTCTATCAAACGTTTAAAGAAGAAACAATACCTATTCTAATAAAGTTGTTCCGAAAGATAGAAAAGAACGAAATACTTCCAAATTCGTTTTATGATGCCAGCATCACCTTAATTCCAAAACCAGACAAAGACCCCACCAAAAAGGAGAATTATAGACCAATATCCCTGATGAACACAGATGCAAAAATTCTCAACAAAATACTAGCCAATAGGACCCAACAGTACATTAAAATTATTCACCATGACCAAGTGGGATTTATTCCTGGGATACAAGGCTGGTTCAACACTTGTAAAACAATCAACATGATAGATCATATAAAC
Organism: Canis lupus familiaris; assembly: GCF_011100685.1. NCBI lineage: Eukaryota > Metazoa > Chordata > Mammalia > Carnivora > Canidae > Canis > Canis lupus. The sequence goes on from NC_049253.1 coordinate 39,767,753, forward strand.
AAGACAAAAAATAAGAACCACATGATCCTCTCAATAGATGCAGAGAAAACATTTGACAAAATACAGCATCCATTCCTGATCAAAACTCTTTTAGAATGTAGGGATAGAGGGAACATTCCTCAGCATCTTAAAAGCCATCTACAAAATGTCCACAGCAAATATCATGGGGAATGATACACTGAGAGCCTTTCCCCTAAGATCAGGAACATGACAGGGATGTCCACTCTCACCACTGCTATTCAACATAGTACTAGAGTCCTAGCCTCAGCAATCAGACAACAAAAAGAAATAAAAGGCATTCAAATTGGCAAAGAAGAAGTCAAACTTCCCTCTTGTCAGATGATATGATACTGTACATAGAAAACCCCCAAAGACTCCACCCCAAGATTGCCAGAACTCATACAGCAATTCGGCAATGTGGCAGGATACACAACCAATGCCCAGAAATCAGTGGCATTTCTATACACTAACAATGAGACTGAAGAAAGAGAAATTATGGAGTTAATCCCATTTACAATTGCACCCCAAAGCATAAGATACCTAGGAATAAACCTAATCAAAGAGGTAAAGGATCTATACCCTAAAAACTACAGAACACTTCTGAAAGAAATTGAGGAAGACACAAAGAGATGGGAAAATATTCCACACTCATGGACTGGAAGAATAAATATGAAAATGTGAAAATGTCAATGCTACCCAGGGCAATTTACACATCCAATGCAATCCATGTCAAAATACCATGGACTTTCTTCAGAAAGTTGGAACAAATCATCTTAAGATTTGTGTGGAATCAGGGCAGCCCTGGTGGCCCATCGGTTTAGCACTGCCTTAAGCCCAGGGTGTGATCCTGGAGATCCGGGATCAAGTCCCACATCAGGCTCCCTGCATGGAATGGAGCTTGCTTCTCCCTCTGCCTGTCTCTGCCTCTCTTTCTCTCTCTCTCTCTCTCTCTGTGTGTGTATATCATGAATAAATAAATAAAATCTTTTATTTAAAAAAATGTTTTTAAATATTTTATTTATTCATGAGAGACAGAGAGAAAGAGAGAGAGAGAGAGAGAGATGATGCTCTGCATCACTTGGCATCAGGGAAATACAAATCAAAACCACAATGAGATCCCACCTCACACCAGTGAGAATGGGGAAAATTAACAAGGCAGGAAACCACAAATGTTGGAGAGGATGTTGGAAGCCTCCTGCTCTGTTGGTGGGAATGGGAACTGGTGCAACCACTCTGGAAAACTGTGTGGAGGTTCCTCAAAGAGTTGAAAATAGACCTGCCCTATGACCCAGCAATTGCCCTGCTGGGGATTTACGCCAAAGATACAGATGCAGTGAAACAGCAGGACACCTGCCCCCCGATGTTTATAGCAGCAATGGCCACAATAGAAGGAGCCTCGCTGTCCATCGACAGATGAATGGGTAAAGAAGATGTGGTCTATATATGCAATGGAATATTACTCAGCCATCAGAAGAGATGATTACCCACCATTTTCTTCAATGTGGATGGAACTGGAGGGTATTATGCTGAGTGAAGTAAGTCAATCAGAGAAGGACAATCATCATATGGTTTCACTCATAAGGGGAATATAAGAAATAGTGAAAGGGATTATAGGGGAAAGGAGGGGAACTGAGAGGGAAAAATTAGAGGGAGACAAAACATGAGAGACTCCTAACTCTGGGAAATGAGCAAGGGGTAGTGGAAGGGGAGGTGGGCGGGGGGACGGGGTGACCAGGTGATGAGCACTGAGGGGGGCACCTGATGGGATGAGCACTGAATGTTATACTATACGTTGGCAAATCGAACTTCAATTTTAAAAAATTTATATATATATAAACACAAAAGAATAACCACAAAAATGTCATGATCGGAGACAAGGGTCTTAGCCCCACAAAGAATGAGGTATTGGCCTGCAAGGGAAATCCCATCCCTATGTAAATGAGGATCATCAGAATTTTTTAATGTACTGATACTATACGTCATTAGTATCTACGTATATAAATATCTTTGGATTACCCAGATCATGTGAAAAGTAGTCTTCAAGGTAAGCTTATTGGTATTGGACATTTCATTTCTCCTTGTGTATGAGGTAATACCCTGTTAGTTATAAATTATATTATCTTATAAAAGGTATGAATGGGGGCAGCCCAGGTGGCTCAGCGGTTTAGCACCGCCTTCAGCCCAGGGCATGATCCTGGAGACCAGGGTTCGAGTCCCACGTCGTGCTCCCTGCATGGAGCCTGCTTCTCCTTCTGCCTGTGTCTCTGCCGCTCTCTCTCTCTCTTTCTCTCTCTCTCTCTCATGAATAAATAAATAAAATCTTTATTTAAAAAAAGGTATGAATGGCTAGAGAGGCTGAGAATTAAAGAACTCAGTTTAATTTCTTGATAATAACATATTCACTCATTTTTATAGTCATGCATATATTTTTATTTGATTTTGTAAATATTGTCTTACATAGTCATATGTATATTTACTTTAAATATGTTACTCAGAAATTTGCTCTGGGTTATAGTAGGGTTTTAAAATAGTGACTGAAAACAAATTACAGAAAAATAACAGTGACAAAAATTCTACATAAGAGAACCTTTTATTTAACACTTTATAGATTTTATTTTTGTAATAGAGAGAGTGAGAATGAGAGCATGGGTTGGGAGAGGGAGAAGCAGACTCCCCGCCGAACAGGGAGTCTGATGTGGGGCTTGACCCCAGGACCCTGGGATCACCATCTGAGGCAAAGGCAGATGCTTAACTGACTGAGCCACCCAGGTGCCCCCATAAGTGAACTTTTTAAAGTTATTTTGCAAATGTAGATTGTTTTTCCCTTCTCCATATTTTTAGCAATGTATATAAGGATAAATAAGGAGAACAGCAACTGTTTTAAGAAGGGAATAAGAAAGATGTAAGCCTTCCTAGTAGGTAATAATATTTGCTTAAGTTTAATCTTCATACCGACCTCTTGAAGGCTCTCTTCCCATTTCAAATGTTTTTTAATGTTTGAAGATGGATTTTTTAATCAGGCGTTGGCAATTTTGTTCAGGGTATGTTCTCTTAAGGTATTTTGAACATCTAAGATTATCGGTATGTGTTGTTATGTTCTGTCTTGATTTGTTTTAAAATTACATTTATAGCCTTCTTTGTAAAAAGTGTTTCAAGTGGCAGAATTTTTATAACAAACATTTACCAAGAATGATATTTCTTACTTACAAAAATGAACCACTTAATATATTCTTGATGAAAATTATAGTATTCTGCTATGGAGAAATATAGCCATTATGTTTATCTTCAGAATGCCTGATGTCCCTTCTCTTCCCTCAAAACAAGAAGGCATTTTGTATATCATTTTAAAGGTGTATTATTAATACTTTGGAATGTTTCTTGATTTCATAAAAGATGAAAATGATTGAAATAAAAGTTGCTATGATATAGCAGAAAACAGAATAACCTTGTAATGATGGAAATTTACTCACAAACAGTCTACATTATAATATAAGGGTGCAGACAGGACAAATACCCACTTCTAAATGGATCTTATACTAATGATATCTACCCATCATTGTAAGAATCAAATGAAATAATAAACATCTTAAAAACTGTAGGTTTTTACATTTTTTCTTTTTTAAAAATGTATTTATTTATTTATTTATTTATTTATTTATTTGAGAGAGGGAGAGAGAGAGCGCACAAGCCGGAGGAAATGCGGAGGGAGAGGGAGAAGCAGGCTCTGCACTGAGCAAGGAGCCTGAAGACACAGGGCTCGATCCCTGATCTGAGCCAAAGGCAGATGCTTAGACAACTGAGCCACCCAGGTGCCCCCTAAAAACTGTATTTTTATAAGCAGTTAATAGAATAGACCAATGTTATTTTAAACTTACTAGAAAAATATTCCCACTAAGTGTTAAATGTTTTATACTGCACTTGTATGCATGCATGTGTGTCTGTGGGTTTTTGTGCGTGTATGATGCAGATCTTGAATTAGGACACACGCCATTTGTAAGATGTTTAAATTATAATCTATACACCAACTGCTTAATAGTCTCCAGAATTTCTAGTCTATGTATTCTTTGGTTTCCAATAGCACTTTATACCCTTTTGGGAATTTTAGAAGAGGATACTTGAAAGACAGTGAAGCTGAAAAGAAAGGATTTAATTGGGGCAATTTCAGAACAAGGGATAATTTCAGACACACAGCATTCTTCTCTCACTCAAAGGAAGCTTTCTTTACTTGTTCTCACGTACCCTGATTGACCAAACTTGAAAGATTACCTAACTGAAATTCATGAGGAAACTGGCCTCTGAATCTGTTCAGTGACATTATCATTATATTTTCAATGTTTGTAAAGTTAGAACATTAAAATCACCTTCAGCCTCACGATCTCTGCTTATTTTGGCTTGGTTTTCCAATCAGTTCTTGCTCATCAACTACATTTTAAATGTTTTTCCCTTTCCTAGCATTTTGTGGAACACTTTTCAAAGTTTTTAACATATACTGCTAGAGAGGATCCCGTTTTCCTGTTCTAAGTAATTAGAACTATGGATATGACCTGTCTACTTGTATAGTCTAAAAATATAGTGAACTGATTTTCCAAGTCACATTTGCCAATACCAGATGAATTATGCCTTTAAGTTGTTTTATTTGGGTTTTTTTTAGGTTTTATTTATTTATTCATGAGACACACACAGAGAGAGGCAGAGACACAGGCAGAGGGAGAAGCAGGCTCCATGCAGAGAGCCCGATGCGGGATTCGATTCCAAGGCCCCAGGATCACGCCCTGAGCCGAAGGCAGATGCTCAACCACTGAGCCAGCCAGGTGCCCCCCTTTAAATTATTTTAAAATACTTTAAAATATATGAAAATATATCATCTGGCAATCATTATAACTATTAAAAAAAACTACTAGATACTTTTACATAATGGCAACAGAGAGTGGGTGAATATCAAGGTTGAATATTCAGCTGAGGCTAGTTATGAACTCAGAACAAAGTACTCTGAAGCACAAATTATCATTTTTATAAGCAAGAATATTTTTCTTGTTATTCATTCAAATTTGTACATTCTTGTATGACCCGCATCTGGTCGAAACATCTATGATGTTCTCAAGATAAAGATGTACTTGCAAAGCATCTGTGAGGGTAATTAGCAAAACTGTTCAGACACTGGAGTTAAGATTCAGTGTTGCTTTGCCACTCTGCCTGAGAACAATGGTTACAATTAACTTCTGACTATACAGTTGGAGCATATTGGTGGTATTATCCCTGGAATTATGATTTTTGTAGCTCCTGGTGTATCACTTTCCTAGGATGGCTGTAACAAATTACCACAAAGTTGGTGACTTAAAATAGTAGAAATTTATTCTCTCAGAGGCCAGAAGTGTGAGATCAAGACGTCAGCAGGGCTATGCTCTCTCCTAAGGCTTTAGGGGAAAATGCTTCCTTGCTTCTTTCCAGCTTCTAGTGGCTCTTGCAGTCCTTGGCTTGTGGCAGCATGATTCCAATCTCTGGTTCCATCTACACACGGCCTTCTCTCCTGTTTCTCTGTCTGAAAACACTCTCATTGGATTAAATACAAGATAAACTCATCTCAAGATCCTCAGTTTAAATATATCTGCAAAGGACCTATTTCCAAATAAGATCAAAGTCACAGATACTGAGGGTTAGAACTTGTACATTTGTCCTTTTAGGGGACACAAATCAACCAGCTACACTGACCAGGTACATTAAGGGCATTATACCCACCCTTTTCATGTAGCATAATGTGCTCCCTCAGAGGACCTGGTGGTGCATCAGGGGTGGAATAAACCACAAAATGAACATGGTACATCTTCTAAGACTATCAATATTCTAGATTTTTGAGAAATATTTAAAACATGTAAATATGACAATAAATCTACCCTGGCATAAATACAAAATCCACATTAAAAAAAAACCACATGAATTTTTAAGATGAAACATGTGACTCCAGCATATTTTTGTGCTAGGCAATGTCTTTCATGCAAGGTCTCTAGAAGAATGGCATTTATTCTTTTGCTGATAGAGTACTTCAGAGCAAAAATTGGGGATTTATCATTACAGTTTCCATTATTCACCTATTAAATACAGGCAACCTAGAAGTCTATAATATTATAATTTATGATGTCGTCAAGGTAGAAATTTCAGTCATGTGTTGCTGTAGGCAGCTTTATGGAAACAAATTACTGACCTAGTGAATCAGTCTGGATGATCACCCAGTTTAACCATCTGGGCTTCATTGTTCTCCGGTTCTCACCCATTCTGGGCCAGATATGATCAAATACAAGGTCATGTGTAACATTTAGAATTTGTACAAGTGATTTATTCAACATATATTTATTGATCAATGGTATGAGAATATAAGAGTGATCAAGAAAAAAAACCCCACAAACAGTTCTTGCTCTTTCCAAATGGATGATAGGTAGAGATATAGGTACATGTCTCCTATATATATCTAGAATTGATGGCAAATATGAGCACACATGCCACTACTGCCCATTTGCCTTATCAGGATGGTCATTGCTAGATGATCTTGGTGCTTTTTACTGCCAAGCCCATGTCTTAGTCTGCTCTGGCTGCTCTAACACAATACCATAGACTGGGTGGCTTAACAAACAAGAATTTATTTCTCATGGTTCTGGAGGCTGGAAGTCCAAGATCAAAGTGTCACCAATGCCATCCTGGTGAGGGCCGTCTTCCTGATTTGCAGACAACCATCTTCTTGTTGGATCCTCACATGGCAGAGAGAGAGAGACAGAGAGAGAGGAAACAAGCTCTTGCGTGTCTCTTCTTGTAAGGGCATCAGTTGCATGTGTGAGGGCACTGCCCACTTCCAAATACTATCACACTAGCGTTTAGGGTTTCAGTATGTGAATTTTAGGAGGACACAAATATTCGGTTCATAGCAGCCCAGTTATGGCTTTAGTAACAAACGACATCTGTGCTTCCTGTATACCTACTTTATAGGCAATGAGAATGAGGCATTTCTCATCAGAAATGAGAGCATATTGCTTCAATCATGGTACTTCATTCAATAATGATATACTCAGAGCAATGCTTTTTATTTACAAATAAATTGTTTTTTTTTTTCATGAGATATTTTTGGCAGCATGATCCACTTAAATTCATCCAAGGGGCTGAAAACATTTGGAATATTATAAGATGTCACAAAAGGCCTCAATTTGAAGATTTACGTGGAAATCTCGTTAAATTCAAAAAAGGAAGTTTTTGGCAATACACACACACACACACACACACACAGGTGAAAAAGTGTTTGTGTTGAGGGGGGAGAAAATAAAAATCCAGGTCAAACCTGGCTGCTCCTCAGGGCCTGGCTCTGGGTGTGTGTGTGTGTGTGTGTGTGTGTGTGTGTGTTAGGGGGCGGTGGTCTAGGGTTATGCACATGGGCTTGTATACCACCTCTGATATCCCAAAAGGGGAGGGAGCTGGGGCAAAAAGGCTGAGGTTGGCACTGGCTGTAAAGTGGGGACCCACAGACACGAGTAAGAAAGATATGGGCCCACGACCATGGTGAAAAGGAGGGATATGGTGACAGAGACAGCCTCTGACCCTTGACTTGCCCCAAGTCTCTTTGGTGGTGGTTCTCACTTTATTGAAGACACTGTATACCTTGGCAGAGCCACTTATTTTTAGTAGCTCTTCTGTGAGTTGTGAGCAATATGGATCCATTTGGAAAGAAAGCAACAGATTGAAAGGAAAAAGAGGTTCTAAGATAACTGCATTCTTCTGTTTCCGACTCCGCCTTAGGGGCGCCCCCTCATTGCCAGGGGTGCTTGGTTTGTCAGATGAGAGAAGTAACAGCAGTCTTGGATACAGGAAAAGCTACTATATATTTCAGATGCTGGTAAGCCAATGGCATATTGCCTTTCCTTAAAAAATGAATTAAGTTATTTTGGATCGGGAAATGTCGACAGTGACACTATCAACTTCAGGGGCCAGATAATTCACTGTTGTTGTGTGGTTCTGTGCACTATGCAATGTTTAGCATCACTGCTGACCTCCACCCTCTAGACACCAATAGCACCCCTACTTCCCACATGTGACAACCAACAATGTCTGCAGACATTGCCAAACGCACACTGTGTGGCAAAATTGCTCCTGATTTAAAACACTTGCTTTAGATAATTTGCAAGGGAAATCCCTATCTGAATTGTAGGAACTGGGATGCTTGAGTGGCTCAGAGGTTGAACGCCTGCCTTTGGCTCAGGGCGTGATCCTGGATTCCCGGGTTCGAGTCCCACATCGGGCTCCCTGCATGGAGCCTGCTTCTTCCTCTGCCTATGTCTCTGTCTCTGTGTCTCTCATGATAAACTAATAAAATATTTTTTAAAAAATGAATTGTAGGAACTTAATGCAGTGGTAATACTTCAGGGACTGGTAAAATTCAAGTGTGTCTGAATTCTTCAACCATCTTGCATATTGAACCCAAATAGAAATGCTTTGGATTCGGTGAGAACAGATTATTATTATTATTTTATTCCTGGAAAATACCTCTGTCATACTAGAAAAATTCAGTATTAGGCTAAGTGTAAAAAATATAAAGTTGAAACTTTATCCAATATCATACTGAAGGAAATCCTAAGACTAAAATAGCAGCCACCACCAACAAAACGATTAGTCATCTAGGGCATAACGACTAGGATGGTTTATAGGATCTGATTCCTGCCTAAAAAGTTCACTGGCTTCCTTAGCATCGCCAACAGAACTTGGTGTCAAGAAAAATTTTAATTTACTCACATTTGCTCGTGGCATTTATACACTTCTTTTTTATTTTTGAAATGTATTTATTGGAAAGAGAGGCAGAAAGGGAAGCAGACTCCTCGCTGAGCAGAGAACCCCATGTGGGGCTGGAACCCAGGACCCGGAAATCATGGCCCGAAGGCAGATGATTCACCGACTAGGCCACCCAGGCACCCTGGCACTTTCATATTGTAACAAGCATGTGACCTGTGATGATAAATAGGTCGGGAGACCCAAGAAGGGGGCATGGAAACACTTTCCAAGTGGAAGGACATCAATGGGCCCCGAGGTATGTGTGATAAAGCCCAGTTGTCCCCCGAACATCTCTTGGCTGAAAGTGTCAGAGCAGAGACCCTGGGCGGCTCAGTCGGCTTCCAACGGGCGACCGCGGCTCAGCTCGGCTCGGCTCGGCTCGGGTCGGCTCGGGTCAGCTCGGCTCGGGTCGGCTCGGGTCGGCTAAGCTCGGGTCGGGTCGGGTCGGGTCGGCTCGGCTCGGGTCGGCTCAGCTCGGGTCGGCTCGGGTCGGGTCGGCTCGGCTCGGGTCGGCTCAGCTCGGGTCGGCTCGGCTCGGCTCGGGTCGGCTCGGGTCGGCTCGGCTCGGGTCGGCTCGGGTCGGCTCAGCTCGGGTCGGCTCGGCTCGGCTCGGCTCGGCTCGGGTCGGCTCGGCTCGGCTCGGGTCGGCTCGGGTCGGTCGCGGTCTCCGGGTCATGAGCTCAAGCCCTGCGCTGCGCTCCCTGCCGGGTCTGGGGCCCGCGCGGGATTCTCGTCCTCCCGCCTCTCCCCTCGGCCCGCCCGCAGCGCCCTTACTCAGGTGCTCCCCCCCCCTCTCTCCCTCTAATAAAGAAAAGAAGAGGAAAGAACAGGAAATGTCCAGCGTTGCGTCACACCGGGAACAAAGGGAAGCGCTAAAGTGAAAGGGTGGAGGCGACGGAGTCTGTCCTGACCGTGGGGGAGCAGCACGGAAGCCGCAGGCGTGGGCGGCGGCGACGGGGCACGCGGGCCTCCAAGGGCAGGGGCGGGCGGGCAAAGGGCAAACGGGCTCCCGGCTGGCCCGACCCGGCTGCGGCCCCGAGCTCCGGCCCCGGCTCCGTCTCTGCGGGACTCGCGCGGCGCAGCCCCCGCCCCAGCCTCGGGTCGCTCGGGCCGGAGCTCGGGGGGGGCCGCGCCGTCCGCCCCCCGCGGCCCGCGGTGCTTTCCCTCCTCGGCCCCTCGGCCCTTCTCGTCCCGCGCACCCAGAGTGGGGGGAACCGGGGAATGCGCGAGACCGGAAGGCGGCGGCCGGTGGCTCCGCGGGGCGCCGGGGTTCGGGGGGCGCCGGGCGGGGCGGGGGCGGGCCCAGAGGCCGTGGGGAGCCGGCGCCCCCCGGAAGCGACTCCGCCTCGGGGCGCCCGTCACCGTCACCGGCCGCGGCCGCGGATCCCCTCCAGAAAGCAGCTCCGCAGCCGGGAAGGCGGTGCTGGCCCCGGCTCCGCGACGCTGAGGCCCGTCTCGCTCCTCCCGAAACACGAAACCGCGAACTCCTAGATCCTTCCTGAACTGCCCCGGGCTTTCCACGACAAGAAGCCGCCTCCCGGGGCGCCCGGGGCCGAGCGGGCCGAGCCTGGGACCCTCGAGTCGGGCTCAGGGCTGCGGGGTGCGCCCGGGTCGGCTCCCCGCCCCCCCCCCCCCCCCCGCACAGCGCAGCAGGGAAGCTGCCCCTCCCTGCCCCTCCCCCTTCCCCTGCCCCTCCCCCTGCCCCCTTCTCCCTCCCAAATACATAAAATCCTAAAAGGAAAAAAGGAAAAACCTAATTTCAGGCAAAATTGAAAAGTCATAGGAATTCGCCATCCCTTGCCCCGTCCTCTCTCTCTCTTTCTCTTTTTTTTTTTTTCTTTCTTGCATCTTCCTTCCTGCTCTGGGAATTAAAACCTCCCACGCTCAAATTGTGCTACCAAATCTGGAAAGACTCTAAAATCGGCCACTGACACTTTCAGTTCCCAAGTACTCTTGAGACTTTTAAAATGACCCCGAGGTCACGGGCTTCCAACACGTAAGCTGTGGCCTCCGGAGAGAAAGGGCCCAGAATTGTAAGGAACAGAACGATTCTAAATTGGAAAACTCTTACACGAAAAGGCTCCAAAAGAGATTCTGTTGCTGGGAAACTCCTCTAAAATGCCGCAGTTTTCTTCGCAGTTCCATCGGATTCTGCCTCAAGCGGAAACTGCTGTGCTACAAAATGTGGGGGCAAGAGTGGAAGAGGGAGGGCACGAGAGACCCTAAAACCACAGCAACGAGCTTCAGCGACCACGTGATTTGTTTGCGGCTCAACTGAGATTCGCTCAGAGCCTCGTGCAGGGTAAGGAAACCAGGGACTCGGAGTTGGCTCAGAAAGAGGGGGTTGATGTGGCCAACACGTCCCTCCAACCTTGAAGTTAAGACAATCTCATCTAGATGAGGCTGAAAGGACAAAGCACATGACTTGATGGGAAATTTCTTTTCTTTATTTGAGAGAAGAGAGAAAGAACAGAGCAGGGAGGAAAGAGGAGCATGGGTGGAGTAGGCGACACAATGGAGGACGGGAGGGAAGAGCGGAAGGGAGAGGAAGAGGGTAGAGAAGCGGGAAGGGAAGGGAAAGGGAAGGAAGGGGAAGCGGGCGAGATTTTTGGTTGGTGGTTTATATTTTATGTCTTTCGTTAGGGTTCTTCAGTTCTTTAGTAATTCGATTCGCTAGTGTATTTCTTTACTTTTGATCTTATTTTTTCTTCCTTCCTTCTTACTCATTTTTTTCCTCCTTCCTTTTTCTTTCTTCTTTCTTTCTTTCTTTCTTTCTTTTTCTTCTCTTCTTTCTTTTCTTTTCTTTTCTTTCTTTCCTTTTTTTCCTGGAGTTCAATTTGCTGATAGGGAATTTCTATGCACTGGTTGCACAAATCTTGAAGTTGGAAGAAAGATGAATGATGCAAATGTGAGGATTTGGTTATGAAAGCTTCACATGAGCAACATTTTGTGGCTTCCACAGTGGTGTGCTGGCAAACGCTTAACAACTGGCTCTCTGGGAGGTAAAAAGTGGATGTGCAGTTTTTGCCATGATGTCTCTAATGGAATCGTGAGGAGGTGTGCAGCCGTGATGTCTCTCCACACAGAGAGATATGACGGGCACAAATAGCCTCAAGAGCGTAGCTAAGAGGGGCACCTGGGTGGCTCAGTGGTTGAGCATCGGCCTTTGGCTCAGGTCATGTCCTGGGGTCCTGGGATTTAGTCCCCATCAGGCTCCCTGAGGAGGCTCCTCTGCCTGTGTCTCTGACCCTCTCTGTGTCTCTCATGAATAAATAAATAAAAGCTTTTTAAAAAAGAGCATAGCTAATAGTAAAATATAGTAAACAATTAGTAACTGGTGAGTTTACTTGTTACGTTTGTTTTTAATAGATTTTAATTGTATATTTATATGATTGAATTACTATTTAATAAGGGCCATGTTTAAAGCCAGCTTACCAAATCCCTAAAAAATTAACAACCAGCTCTAGCACACCACAAGGCAAGAAGATGAAATCAGAAGGTAAAAAGAAAACAGATGCAATGGAATCTTGCAGTACCAGAATGAGTATCTTCTAGTTCTCTTATATTTATGCAGTATCTTATATTTCTAGACACAACACAGAAACATTAAGAAAAGTTGTAAAATGAAAAAAAAAAAGAAAAGTTGTAAAATGGAAGGAGAAATAGAAATCCTGGTTATTACAATTGTATAGTACCACTGAGACTTTTTTACATTTTATTTCATATGGGAAAGCATGTTCATTAATAAAGAATCCAGAAGGGATGCCTGGGTGCCTCAGTGGTTGAGCATCTGCCTTCGGCTCAGGGCGTGGTCCTGGGTCCTAGGATTGAGTCCCACATCGGGCTCCCCAGGGAGCCTGCTTCTCCCTCTGCCTCTCTTTTCTCTGTGTGTCTCCTATGAATAAATAAATGAAATCTTAAAAAAAAAAAAAAATCCAGAAGAAAGGAAAAGGAAATCCTCGCAACAGATTGGGGCCTTATATCACCAAAAAAGGGGATGCAGTATAGGGGGAAGGATAGAAATGAAAAAAAAACAACGCTGCAAAGAATTAAGAGCCTACCAAAGTTGACCGACCAAGAACGCCAAATAAACGGAAGCATAACACGCAACCGTAAAACAAATCAAACAATGTATAAACAAAAATATAAAAAATTAACAGGGGGCGGGGGGGGGGGGGGCTGTGGGGCGGGGGGGAACGGGTAAGAAGGTACACACCACCTAGAGAAAAAAAAACAAGTCGGCGAGAAGACTATAATTAAATAACGAAAAACAAACGAAATGACAAACAACCTTTCAAATTGGTACGACCAAGGATAAAATAAATAAAACGAACAAAAGAATAAAAAGTCTAAAAGAGAGGAAACTAACAGGACAAAGAAGAAGAAGAAGGAGCATGAACTAGGAAAGGTGGATGTTAAAATAATAGCAACAAAAAGACCCCGGAAGCACAGCCACAAGGCAAAAAAAATGGTAAAAAAAGACGGATAGAAAAATCAAAATTTTAAAGATTGAAGCAGAACACCCGGAGGACACGAAAAGAAAAAGAACGAAAGAGGAGACACAAGAAGGAAGAAAGAAAGACATGACAAAAAACAAGCAAAGAACAGGAGAGAGAGTACAAAGAAAAGACGCAGGACTGAAGAGAAAAGGAAGAGGGGAAGGACTACCTAAAAGAAACAGAGACAAGACGAAGTAAGAAGTTCGGGAAGACAAACCAAAAGAGGAGAGACGAGAGCGAGAACGCAGGGAGGGAAGGATCACAGACGGAAGAGGCCAAAGCTCCAACAAAACGATGAAAGAGAAGCAGTACTGGAGGACCAAAGCACGGTACAGGAAGTTGTGTACAAAAACTAAAGAATAACAGACCAAACCACCAACGCACGACCACGAAAGCAACCGGGGAAGACGCGAAAATCGGGACCAAGACGGAAAAAAGTAGACGGACGAAACTGGAAGACATAGACAAAAAGAGGAAAAAAGCACCGGAGAAACGGGAGGGAAAAAGAAGGAAAAGGACACGAGAAGGAATAGAAGAGAGAAAACAAAAGTAACCCAAAGAGAACAAAAGTGTAACGAACAACGTCCCAAAACAAAAGAAAAAAAGGGAACGACGAACGAAGAAACCCACAAGAACAAAAGAACAGGAAAAAAAAAGAAGAAGACGGAGGAGGAGAGACATCAGAGACCTCCCACGGACTCAAAAATATACCAAATACGACAAGGACGGAAGGAATAGAGTCCGTAACGGGCGAACAGGAGAGAGCGAAAGGAATAGAGTTGAGATATCAAGCCGCCCCCCAGCCGGCCGAGCCAGGCGCGGCGCCGCGGAGCGGGCACAGAGGAAGGAGAGGCGAGAAACCCAAGGACGAAGAAACATGAGCAAAGGGCGGAAGAGGAGAACGAAGGAGATGACGTAAGAAAAAGTGCCGGGAAGAAGCAAAAAGCACCAGTAGGGTCGGCAGAGGAGCCCAAACGCGAGCAAAAGGAGAGCCACAGTTGGGCCGCGACAGGAGCCAAGGCGCGCGAGCAGCCGCAGCGCAAGAAGCGCACGCGACAGCAGTCACGGGCGCCGAAGCAGCAGAGACGCCTCGGAATCTAGAAACGAAGACAGAGGCGAAACAGGACCCAAAGGTGAAGGAATTCGCAGAAAATTAGCCAAGGGAAACGAAGAGGAGAGACAGAAAGCAGACAGAGTAGCGACCAGACAGCCCCGGGGGCGGAGGCGGGAGGCCAAGGTACAGCCGCGCCCGTCAGCGCGAGGCGCGTCGCGCGGAGGCGGAAGGCGATAGGGAAAGAACAAATAGAAAGTACGCCGAGACCAAGAGCCAAAAGAGAAAAACGAGAGGGAAAAGAGAAAACTGAAGGAGCCAGAAAAGCGACACCCATTATGAGGAACGCTGAACGAGGGAAGACGGGAGTAAGGGATGAAAATGAAGGGAGAGAAATAGAAATCCTGGTATTACAATGTATAGACCACTGAGACTTTTTTACCTATATGGGAAAGAAGTCATGAAAAAGATACCAGAAGGGCTCATGGGTGCCTCAGTGGTGAGCATTGCCTTCGGTCAGGGCGGGTCTGGGTCTAGGATGAGTCCAAATCGGGCTCCCCAGGGACCGTCTCCCTCTGCTCCCTCTGTGGTCCCATGAATAAATAAATGAAATCTTAAAAAAAAAAAAAAATCCAGAAGAAAGGAAAAGGAAATCCTCGAACAGATGGGGCTATAGTCACCAAAACATGTGCTAGCATGGGATGAAGAAATAGGAGAAAAGGAAGAAAAACATGCAGCTGGGCAACACCAGAGCACCCTGAGAGATTTAATGTAGCCCTTCTCTGGCTTGGAATAATCTTTGTCCTTCAGAGTCTTAGATGTCACAAAAGCTCTTGAAGCAAGAAATGAAATTTAGAAACAGAAGTTTACTCTTGTTTTTTAGACTTCTTGGCTTTCAAGGAAGATGTGATGGGAGAAAACGTTTTCAAAATCATAGGGAAAGGAAACATTATTTTCACTTCTTTCTTATACTGCAATCTTTGACTTTGAAAAATGGGTTAGCATTTGAAGAGGATTAGTGTATGCCACCCCAAAATATGTCACTTTGGCAAAAGGATAATTTTGAGCTGAAGGCAACTGTGAATTAAGTGCTCCAGAAGGAGTAAATTCCTACCTTCTCCTTATCTGCCTTAAAGCAGGCATACGTCTCACTTTGTAAATTGTCCCCCGCAACTCAGCTGGGAAGAGAAGATCACTCATCATCAGAGATGAAGAACAGAGAGTCAACACTGACATGAGTTTGCCATAAACAAACTTTACTAAAATAATCCAATCTTCCTTTAGTTCTCCTATATATTTCCTAGTTCCCCACACTTTCTTGTCCTGTGAACCGCAAATCCACCCCCAAGTTGAGCCCTTTCTTTTAGTCTCACTATTCTTTGAACTCCGGTGCATATAAAAAATTAATACATTTATATTATTTTTCTATTAATCTGTCTTTTATTAGTTAAATGCAGGCCCCCATTCATTAAACCTAAAAGAATTTTTGGAAAGCATTCCTACTGGACATATTGTTTTGTTTTTTAATTTTTATTTATTTATGATAGTCACAGAGAGAGAGAGAGAGAGAGAGAGAGAGAGAGGCAGAGACACAGGCAGAGGGAGAAGCAGGCTCCATGCAGGGAGCCTGATGTGGGATTCGATCCCGGGTCTCCAGGATCACGCCCTGGGCCAAAGGCAGACGCCAAACCGCTGCGCCACCCAGGGATCCCCCTACTGGACATATTAAGTTAACTTAATAATCTTCAAAGCTTGCCTGAAGATTTTATTGTGTTTACATGGTGGCAGATGGATAGCCCATCAAAAGTATATATTCTTGCAAATCAAACCCACAATGAGATATTACCTCCCAACTGTCAGATTGGCTAAACTAAAAAACACAAGAAACAACAAATATTGGCAACGATATGGAGAAAAAGAATCACTTGTGCACTGTTGGTAGGAATGCAAACTGGTGCAGCCACTGTGGAAAACAGTATGGAAGCTTCTCAAAAAATTAAAAATAGAACTACCATATGATCCCACAATTCCACTACTAGTATTTATCCAAAGAATACAATAACACTAATTTGGAAGATACATGCACCTCTATGTTTATTGCAGTATAATTTACAATAGCTAATTTATGGAAGCAACCCAAGTGTCCACTGATAGATGAATGGATAAAGAAGAGTGGTATATATATATATATAAAATCAGAGGATTTTACTCATATGTGGAATTTAAGAAACAAAACAAATTAATAAAAGGGGGAAAAAAAGAGATAAACCAAGAAATAGACACTTAGGGCAGCCCCAGTGGCCCAGTGGTTTAGCGCCGCCTTCAGTTGGGGGTGTGATCCTGGAGACCCGGGATCAAGTCCTGTGTTGGGTTCCCTGCATGGAGCCTCCTTCTCCTTCTGCCTGTCTCTCTCTCTCTCTTTCTCTTTCTCTGTCATGAATAAATAAATAAAAAATAAAATCTTAAAAAAAAAAAAAGAAATAGACACTTAACTATAGAGAACAAACTGGTGGTTACCAGAAGGAAGGTGGGAGGGGGGATGGGATAAATAGGTGATGGGTATTAAGAGTACATGTATTGTGATGAGCAATGAGTAATGTAGAGAATTGTTGAATCACTCACTATATTGAACACGTGAAACTAATATAGCACAGTGTGTTAAATACAGTGAAATTAATTTTTTTTTTTCCCTTTGGGCACCTGGATGGCTCAGCAGTTGAGCTTCTGCCTTTAGCTCAGGTCATGATCCTGGGGTCCTGGGATCCAGTCCTGCACCAGGTTTTCCACAGGGAGCCTGCTTCTCCCTCTGCCTGTGTCTCTGCCTCTCTGTGTCTCTTATGAGTAAATAAATAAAAATCTTTAAAATTATTTTTTTTTTTAATTTTTATTTATTTATGATAGGCACACAGTGAGAGAGAGAGAGAGGCAGAGACACAGGCAGAGGGAGAAGCAGGCTCCATGCACCGGGAGCCTGACGTGGGATTCGATCCCGGGTCTCCAGGATCGCGCCCCAGGCCAAAGGCAGGCGCTAAACCGCTGCGCCACCCAGGGATCCCTAAAATTATTTTTTAATTTAAAAAATAAAATAGGGATCCCTGGGTGGCTCAGTGGTTTGGCGCCTGCCTTTGGCCCAGGACATGATCCTGGAGACCCGGGATCGAGTCCCATGTCAGGATCCCTGCATGGAGCCTGCTTCTCTCTCTGCCTGTGTCTCTGCCCCTCTCTCTCTCTCTCTCTCTCTCTCTCTCTCTCTGTCTCTCATGAATAAATAAATAAAATCTTTTAAAAAAATAAGTAAAAAATAAAATACCCATTCTTTTTCTATGGCAAACATGACTAATTGAGGAGAGTATTTTGTCCCACTGAGAAAATGTGGTGTCAGGATCTCAATCTGGTATACCTACTAGCCAATTCTGGCTAAGGCAAGTTATCAAAAAGGCCTTGAATAGGGTAGTGGAAGGGGAAGTGGGCGGGGGGGTTGGGGTGACTGGGTGATGGGCACTGAGGGGGGCACTTGGCGGGATGAGCACTGGGTGTTATGCTATATGTTGGCAAATTGAACTCCAATAAAAAATAAAAAATCACACACACACACAAAAAGGCCTTGAATAAATGAAGACTGCCAAATAAATAAATAAATACATACATACATAAATACAAAAATTTCATGTGGTTTTAAGAAACACATGAGTCGGGATCCCTGGGTGGCGCAGCGGTTTGGCACCTGCCTTTGGCCCAGGGCGTGATCCTGGAGACCCGGGATGGAATCCCACGTCGGGCTCCCGGTGCATGGAGCCTGCTTCTCCCTCTGCCTATGTCTCTGCCTCTCTCTCTCTCTCTGTGTGTGTGTGTGTGTGTGTGTGTGACTATCATAAATAAATAAAAATTAAAAAAAAAAAAGAAACACATGAGTCATTTTCCCTATCACTGCAGAAAATAGTTGCCTCAAGGCAAACTCGTGGCTAAAGGGAGTTCAGAACCAATAGCCGCTGCTCTACGGATTGCAAAGAATTTCATCTAATACCCAAGGGGTTTGGAAAAGATATTAATGGCTATTTTTTCTCCATTAAAGGCAATTGGATAAGCAGGCCATTAACGGTAGGCTCAGCTTCTGTGCCTATGCCCAACAGGAATCTTTTATGTTTCAAGCCTTTAGAAAAATTACCACCATTTAGGCATAGTCAATAGACAACTGGGGAGGCTGATGCAGTAACAAATGCTGGATAGATCAACCATCCTGTCTGGAATTCCTTAAGAGCAGGAACAGACTTCAGTGTGCAGGCATCTATGACACAACTACTTTCCAAGGTCATCTCTATTATATCCTTTTGACGATGAGTGCAACTTTTTGTTTATGTAGACTTCCTCTTCACTTACCATTTCATTATATTTAATTTAATCAGTTTGGGTAATTTCAGTTATAGAGTAGGAAGGATAGAAAATAGAGATCAAAACCCAAAACTTTCTAGATTTTTTACAGTGTAAAGAATGATACAGAATCAGATTAGTTGCATGAGAACTCAGTTGTTACATAATACTAGTAAAACTTTCAAAGACAGTAACTGACTGAAGGTCCATTTTCATCCAAAGTCCCGCAAATCACCTCTAACAATGCTTCCAAATCAATCTGAACAGAGATCATGTGGCTAGCTCAGTCGGTGGAGCACACAACTCTTGATCTCAGGGTCTTGAGTTCAAGCCCAATATTGGGCATGAAGCCTACTTAAAAAAAATTAATTTGAATAAAAGTTGCCTTCTTTCTTAGAATTATTACAGGATTGTAGGCGTTATCAGATAATATAAAGCAAGAAGAAAATCAGAAAGAATGAAGAAAAAGTATGAAGAGCACAACTCAGCATCCTATTTACATAGAAGAACTTAAAGTGTTCTTTGCCCAAATAAACATAAATACAATGTAGCACATAAACCAAAGATCCTTGATTTTGCAGTGAAGACAGGAACAGGATGCAGTTGTCACATGCTCTGTGCCTTGAGGGTTCATCATTATAAAGAAATCCTCTATAAAGCTAAATATAGCAAGAAAGGCTTATAAAACTTTGTCAAAGATCCTGCCACATCATTTGAAAATAACTTCTCTAAAAAAAAACATTTCATTCTGTGTCTAACATTGACTCTCTCTCTCACACACACACACACACACACACACACACACACACACACACACACAGGAGAGAAAACTTAAAAATTCAAAAAGAAGGAAACAGAACAGTTGGACATCATAAATACTTTAATTTTTAAATATTCAAGGAGTACTTAAGCTTATTAAATGGCATTTCAGCCCATAGAAAAATTTTTGATTCAGGAAGGTCAATTAAGTCAATGGACAGCAAACAAAAATGAACCATACAGAGCCCTAGTACTCTTTAACTAAGATAGGAAGTCATTTAGCTCCGTTATTAACAAAGATTAAACACCCAATGAGAGAAAAATATTCATTATGATCAAACTGACTTATTATGAATGAGCATTTGGTGGCTAATAAGAAGAATTTTAGTTCATTACTATAAATTGTAGAAAATGTTCATGTTAATAAGCTACTTATACAATATATTCCTTTGAACATTTCAGAAGAAAAGGTAATTTTAAGGAAACGTCCTTTGGATGATTAATGTTCCATGTCAGTCACACGTGGAACCAAGCAATTATAGGTCCTAGGATCTCACAGGGAACAGGAACACGAGATGGCTGCCCCCTTTCCTTCCCTTAACGGCTATCAGTATAATGCCTGGGCGGCTGGGAGAAATCATCCCAGATCCCTCTAGGTGATGATCCATGAGGCTCTGCCTTCTTGAAGTGATGCAACTCATTCCATGGAATGCAGGCCCTCATCATTTTAAAGTCTCAGGCTTTAAAATTAACCACATAAAGTTATTATTTGGCCAATTAAATGTGTAATACCACAAATAGCAAGATCTCGGAAATGATGGCACACAAGTTCTCAGGTTTCCAATTTGATTATGAACAAGTAAACAGAACTCATTTATGAAGCCAGTATTTGTGGAGTACCCACAATATGGCAAGCATTAATCTAGGCAACTGGCCTCCATGATGAGCAAGACATGTCCTTGTCCTCATAGCGCTTACATTCACTCTTGTAGTTATAGAAACAGAAACAAGTATCTGTAGACAGTGACTATGTTGTGAGGTGAGCAAAACGGTGCAATGGGATGGAGGCTGTCAGCGTGTTGGGTGGTAGGGCTGATCTCCAATCTCTGTCCCATTCCCACCCCACTTGGCCTCTGCCTCATTCTGCTCTGCAGATAATTCACCTCCCTGTCCCCTATCTGGTGAAGGCTGCATCTCCACAGGTCTTCAGTTCACATCTTCCTGCTTTGAGAAGCTGAGAAAGAAGACAAATGCAGCTTCCTAGCTGGAGAATTTGGCCCATTTTGGTCAGGGGTACAACCTCTAGTCCAATGTACTAAAGTCTAGACAGAAACATTTAGAAAAGGAAAGATAAAGTTTACCAACAGACTTCCCAAATTAAAACAAAAATGAACAAACCCCACACAAGTATTTAAAGGAAAAGAAACTTAAATTACCAGGGTTATGACAATCATATTAGTCTGCTCGTGGTGAGAAAACAGCAACTTTCCCACATGATTAAAATTTTCCCAAAGGTTATGAGGCATCTAAAGATATCAGCACAGCTTAAATAGGGATAAAGTTATTTTGGTTAGGAAGTCCAGGTTTACAGGAAATATTCAAGGCTATATTATTTTAGAGATCAGAATGAGTTAGGATGACTCCTGTCTTTTTGGTTTATCTCGGGGTGTGAAGCTTTGTTTTTCCAGAATTTGGTATCTAAGATGTTCAGTCATATTGAAAGAGACAAGTTCAGAGGTGCTGGGTCTGTTGTGTTCTTTTTTGTCTTTTTTGGGAGGGGAGGGGAGGGAAGGAAGGAAGGAAGGAAGAGAGGAAGGAAGGAAGGAAGGAAGGGAGGAGGGAGGGGGGAGGAGGGGGAGGGAGGAGGGAGGGAGGGAGGGAGGGAGGGAGGGAGGGAGGGAGGGAGGAGGGAGGGAGGAGAGGGAGGGAGGGAGGGAGGGGGGGGGGAGGGGAGGGGAGGGAGGGGGAGGGAGGGGGAGGGAGGGAGGGGAGGGGAGGGAGGGAGGAGGGGGAGAGGGAGGAGGAGAGGAGGGAGGGGAGGAGGGAGGGAGGGAAAGAAAGAAAGAGAAAGAAAAGAAAAGAACAAGAACAGAAAAGCAAAGAAAATAACAAGACCCTCCAGATTCGATGCTATTATGATCTCGTCTCTTTCTTTCTTCTCTTCTCTTCTCTTCTCTTCTCTTCTCTTCTCTTCTCTTCTTCTCTTCTCTTTTCTAGTGGGCTCCACACCCAGCATGGAGTCCAATGCAGGCCCTGAACTCACAATCTCAAGATCAAGATCCGAGTTGAGATCAAGAGTCAGACACCCAACTGACTTAGCCACCCAGGCACCCCTCAGCTTTTGCTTCTACAATACACAAGCTATAAATATAGCCATGGCCCATCCACACCTAAAGGATGCAGCTAAGGGGGTTGCTCTGAAATGGACAAAATTCCAAAATAAATGTTCACTGCTGCCTGGACATGCTAATCTGCTTAAGCCTAATTACATAGCCATAGAAATCTACACTGCTGACCCCGGAGTCTTCACCTTTGACCAGCACGTTATATAAAGCACTTTCATGTCTACTCAGACAGTCAATCCCCAAAACCCTGGGATAAAAGAATGTTAGTTACAACTTATTAAGCACTTCCTCCATGTGCCATTCAGTTATTAAGTGTGCATGTACTAAGTAGTAGGCACTGTTCTAACACCTTTATATATATTAACTAGTAATCATTTAATTCTTATGAACATAAGGTATGATCGTTATTCCTATTTTACATGTATGGAAGCTGAAGCCCCCAGGGGTTAAATAATTTCCACCAAGTCACACAGCTCAAATGTAGTATAGTTGGAATCTGATCCCAAGTAATCCAGCTCCAGAATCTATGTTTTGGGGTTTTTTAAAAATAATCTCTATGTCCAACATGGGACTTGAACTTATGACTCCAAGATCAGATGACTCAGCCAGTCAGCCAGGCCTGGAGCCTATGCTTTTAATCACCGTCTTACACAGATGCTCTAGAAATGAGAGTTATTCCAATTTTACAGATGAAGAAATAATCAGTGCTGAAAAATTAAGTGACTTGCTCAAGTTTACTAATAGAATGAATAGAGATTTTAAATCAATGTTTCCAATATGACTGAATGCTTTCCAGATCTTTTGACTTCAAGTCAGTTTTCTTTCAATAACTGTAACAGCAGCAACAACAGGTTAACAGTTATGTAGGGCTTACTATACGCTAAACATTGTTCTAAACATGTTACAAACATAAACAAATTTAATCCACAGCTCTAAGGCATAGATACTGTACTTATTCCCATTTTATAGAGGAGGAAATGGAGGCACAGAGAGGATGAATAACTTACCCATGGCCACACAGTTGGCAAATGACAGAGTCCAGACTCAAATTCAGGCAGTCTCCAGAAACTAGACTCTGGGGGGTAACTAGGGTTGGATGCATCACGACAGTGGACCCAAAGATGGGATGAGTGCCCTTAAAAGAAGAGACACCAGTGAGCTTCTCTCTCTTCCCATGTGCAGAAGAGGTCACTATGAGCACACAGCAAGATGGCAGCTTCCTACAAGCCAAGAGGAGGCCTCACAAGGAAACCTACCTCTCTCACACCTTCATCTTCAATTTCCCGTTTCCAGAAATGAGAAATTCATTTCTATTTCTTAAGCCATTTAGCCTTTGGTATTCTGTTACCGTGCCCTGGGCTGATTAAAATGCATTGAAGTTGGGCAGCCCCGGTGGCCCAGTGGTTTAGCGCCACCTTCAGCCCAGGGCGTGATCCTGGAGACCCGGGATGGAGTCCCACATCCGGCTCCCTGCACGGAGCCTGCTTCTCCCTCTGCCTGTGTCTCTGCCTCTCTATGTCTCTCACGAATAAATAAATAAAATCTTAAAAAATAAAATAAAATACATTGAAATTAAAAAGTGTAGGAGCAAGGGTTCCTACTACAAGTATCAGACCATTTGCTCATCTATATTAAATGTATAGGGTGAGTGGGAGAGTAATTTAACATCAGTGCTCACCAGCTGGGGAACACCATGTTTCTAATGAGTTCAGTCTGCAGGTGAACAAATGCTTGTTAAGACAGAACCAGTGAATAAAAAGGAAGTTGTTCTGGAAGATGCCAATGTAATGAGTTTTTTACTATCTTCAGACACTGGTGATTTTACAGTGCTTTACACATGTTTGGCCATCACAAAAAAAATATGAAATTGCAATGAAATGAAGATTATTTGATGGGACTTAGCAAAGTATTATTGAAGTATCTTTAAAACCGTAAAATCTGAATTTCATGTAAGTATGAAAATTAGAAAATTGAGAAGTTGGATTTAGTGCTTGGTTGCTTACATATCTGGTCTATGATATAATTCATGTCTAAAATGAAATAGTTAACTTTTTTTTTTTTAATAGTTAACTTTTAAGTAGGACTTTCTGATACCAAGCCCTCTGTCTCAGCAAACAGCTATAGAAACCTGAGAGAAGGTTCTATTTTATCCTGTGCATTTGCCTTATATACATACAGCAGATATAAATGATTGCTTACCCAATATCCTCTTTACGCCAGCCCCCAGCCTGTAGCTTTCCTTCTTCTTGACATGACTTTAATTTTATCTGAGTAACCCCAGCCCCACAAAGCTGTGTGCCCTGAGAGGTGCTGCCCCATTGCTCACCACACCCCAGGAGTGAACTGTGATTAGTTGAGGCAGTCTCGGGGGGCTATTTCCTTTGATGCTGGTTGGTCTGCCAGCCATTGCTGGCCATGAGACCAGAAGATGCAAATTGAGTTAAGGATCTGAATACCAATCCTGCTTCAAATGCCACTGCCCCACATCAGCCATTGTAAGAGGTTTTGACTGTATCATAAGATACAGTAGACTTTATTCTAATGCTTCATTTTTAACTTTCCAGAGGGATACAGACAGGAATACTACCTGCACGGTACCTTCATGCCATCAGGAGGCTCAGGGACTATCCAGCTTCTTGCCCCCGTCACCCACCCCACCCCACCCTGGGTCCTACGCAGCTGCTAAGGAAGATCAAGGTACAGAGGTTCGTTCGACCGCTTTCTCACTGGTGTCTCTCTGGGTGCCGACTCATAGCTCTCCCTGTGCAGGTGCAGCTCTGGAGACCAGGATTTCATGGCAAACAAGGCAGAGAGCTACCAGCACAAGCATTCTCTAGCTTAACTTGGCAGGTGCCAAGGAACTAGTGCCATAAGAAGGCAGATCCAGGGTCACCTTCCCAGGTAGGCTTAAATCTGTGAGCCCCCAGCCTGATGTTAACTTTTACAGGAAATTGGCTGGCAGGTTCAAAGGAAAGGTTTTCAGGCTCTTAAAAGACACAAGATAGTCTTACTCTT
This sequence comes from Canis lupus familiaris, assembly GCF_011100685.1. Taxonomy (NCBI): domain Eukaryota; kingdom Metazoa; phylum Chordata; class Mammalia; order Carnivora; family Canidae; genus Canis; species Canis lupus. Next base: position 39,792,592 of record NC_049253.1, read on the forward strand.
CTGTGCACTGGTGTGTTTGAAAATGATGCTCAGAACTATACGTTCCTGGTCCATATAGTTTCCCAGACTCCACCCTAAGACATCTCCTTCCCCACTTTCTCCACTTTCCTCAAACCTCCTCCACAGCTCTTTCACTGATTTCTTGGTTCTTACTTGAGGAAACAGAAGCAATCAGAAGAGAACTTCTACACATTCCCACCACCACATACCAATTTCTTTTTTTACTTCCCACTGTCCACCTCTCCTCTTGTTACTATTGTCCACACTCCACTGTAAGACCACCCCCTCCTCTTGTGCTTTAAATTCTGTCCCCACTCTCATTCAAGGACATCACTTTAGCAACTGTCAGCCTACAGTTCTCTGGTTGATTATTCCTGTTAGTTTACAGCCTTTAGTATTTTCTGTTTTAGAATCTCTCTCACTTGACCCCATACCGGGTCTTGCTATGACCTGTTTCTCTACTGCCCATTGTGTCAACACATCTCAAGAGTTTTCTATGTCTGTTGTCTCCAATTCTTCCAGTCTTACTTTTCTGAATTTTCTATTACTTATAACCCAAGTTACCTTAAATATTATAAATTCATAAACTCAATAACATTTTTCCATTGAATACTGGTAATTACTATGACTTAAGATTATTAAACTGGAAGAAAGTTCTTCAATAGGAGAAATCCATCACTGAAATAGCAGTATACTGGAATAACCTTCAAATATGACTAAACTGGGCTCCTGAGTGACACAGTTTGTTGAGCATCTGCCTTTGGCTCAGTTCATGATCCCAGAGTCCTGGGATCCAGCCCTGCATCAGGCTCTCTGCCCAGTGAGGAGCCTGCTTCTCCCTCTCCCTCTGACTGCCACTCCCCCTGCTCGTGCTGTCAAATAAAGAAATAAATAAAATTAAAGACAAAAACAAATATAACTAAACTTAGATGAAAGAAGTGCTCATGTCCAAACTTGATTAGAGCAAGCACCTGAAAAGAGCTAAGAACTGAATAACAGCAAAATGGAAGGAAATGGGCAAAAATGAGAACTTTCTAGGTATTAAAGTCAAAATTGAGAGTTAGGTACTAAGGATGAGTCTGAAATTTCATTTGCACAATCAGGCAAGAGGATGGTGCCATTCAGCAGGGATAAGCATACAAGAGGATCAGATTTAGGAAAGGGAGGGACACAGTTTTTTTTTGAGTATGTTGGGTTTGAGGTGCCTTTGTAATACCAGAGACAATGAAGGGGATATGAAGTTCAGATAATTGGCCTGAAGATTCACATTTCTGACGTATGTGTCCAAATTGTGGATGGTGAGCTTCCTACTGTTGTATTTATTATTGACCAAAGTGACTGTTAACTCTGATCTATTCTGTTGTCTTTCTGCAAAGATCCCATCCTGGAATTAATTAAAGAAGGTAGGATTTAACACTTTGACATAAATATTTATTACTAAATTTACTACTCCCTTCTGACTGTACTGTCCCCACTTCCCATCCTATTTTGAGAACATCTGACAGATTAAGAAATAAGGTTCAAGAGAGTAAAAGTATGTGGGCATCCCAAAAGCTCCACCTCCCATTCATACCTTTGTGCACTTCCCTCCTACATGTAGGCAGGCTCCAACTTGCTTTTAGCCAAAAAAGTATGGCAAAGTAACGGATGCCACTCCGTGATCATATTACTTTATATTAAGACTGAGCCTAGCCGACTGACTTGGGTTACAGATTCCCCTTCTGTTCTGATGAAGTAAAGTGAGCATACTGCAGGATCCATGAGGCAAGGAAGTAGGTCGACCACTAGTTGCTGAGGGCAGACTCCAGCCAAACTGCCCAACAAACAAACGGAAGCCATCCTTTCTTAGCTCTACAGACATAACTTCTATTAACAACGTGAATGAGCTTTGGAAGCTTGTTCTTCCCCAGGTTAGCCTGCAGTTGAGCACACAGCCTGGCTGAACTTTGATTGCAGCCTTGGGATCCAGAGCAGAGGGTCTAGTTAAGCCGTGTCCAGACTCCCGACCTGAAGACTATGAGATAATGTATGTGGTTTTAAGTCACTAAATTTGTGGTAGGTTGTAATGTGGTACAGAAATCCATGTAATACTTAAGCTTTTATTCAGCTCCTCCTACTCTTCAAGATGCTAACCTTTTGTTTTGTTTTGTTTTTGTTTTAAAGACTTTACTTAATGCAGGCACATTTTGGTTTAAGAACACAAGAGGAAAAAAGAATCAAAGTCCACCCCATGGTCACCACAGGAACTAACTCGCATCTACCATCTCTGTGATGAGGAAACAAACTGTTTCATAGGGGCATTAGAAGCATGAAATGTCACAGAGACCTGAAAGAACTTTTTAAAGTGAAGAGCTGAAGAGGGGGCAAGCTTTGCCGCTATAGATACTCTTCTAGATTTGGAGAATAATAAATACATGTATGTGTCTTAATAATAAACTTATTGAAATAAGTCTAGAATTAAAAGCCAGAACTAGAAAATGAGGAGCAAACCAGCTATTAGAAATTCATGTGTTTACATCCTTATAGGTGGAAAAATGTAATTACAAAATTGGCTCATGTTGTTGTAATGAGTGAAATCAAAAGTAATATATAATTGCAGCAAGGGCAATGTACAAAGCTTTTCAAACTAAGACAATTACAATTGCTTATGGTGAATATGGAAAAAAACCCTATGTCTAGACAAAATTAGTTAATTTGTAGGAAGGGAAACCACATCTCTGGATATGTGTCACACCTTAATGTTTTCCCTTTGGCTTAATTTTCATTTTGAAAGATTGTAGAAAATCCTCAAGTTTCTGAGTTGTAGACGAAAAAATTGCAAAAATAACTTCTAGTCAGAGTTTCTGATAGGGAAGCAAGTCAGTTATCCACTAATGGGTCAATTTAACAAAATAACTTGCATTAAAGAAAAACCTTTCTGGGTGCCTGTCAGTTATGTGTCTGCCTTCAGCTCAGGTCATGATCCTGGGGTCCTGGGATGGAGCCCCACATTGGGCTCCTTGCTCAGTGGGGAGTCTGCTTCTCCCTCTGTCCCTCACCCTACTGTTGCACATGCCCATATTCTCTCTCACAAAAATATTTTTTAAAAACCCCTTTCAGGAAGTGGAAGGGGAGGTGGGCAAGGGGATGAGATGACTGGGTGACGGGCACTGAGGGGGCAATTGACAGGATGAGCACTGGGTGTTATATGTTGGCAAATCGAGCTCCAATTAAAAAATATATTTAAAAAACCCTTTCAAATGATATAATGTAATTAAACAAATATATTCTTCAGATACTTAAGAACTGTTTGATTAGTAGGCAGAGTTCTTAAAAAACAGGTTAAGTCCACTACTAAAGAACAAGTCTGCATCAATAGAATGTTTCATTAAAGCAGTTCTGAAATGAATTAGGTTTTCATTTTTCAAAATACCGCAGAAAATCCGTTAAAAGCTCAGAACTCAGTTTTCTCAATTCCAAAGCTCAAATTTGCTCTGGCATAAGATTATTTCATTGTGCATTTAACATTACTTAAAATTCCTTCCTCATCATAGGGCTCAGCTGGTTAAGTATGAGACTCCTGATTTCAGGTCAGGTCTTGAGTCATGAGTTCAATCCCTCTGTTGGGCTCCAAGCTGGAGGCGGAGCGTACTTTATTTTTTTATTTTTAAAAAATATTTTATTTATATATTCACGAGAGACACAGAGAGAGAGAGAGAGAGAGAGAGAGAGAGGCAGAGACACAGGCAGAGGGAGAAGCAGGACTTGATCCTGGGACTCCAGGATCACGCCCTGGGCCGAAGGGAGGTGCTAAACCGCTGGGCCACCCAGGGATCCCCCAGAGTTTTGGTTTTGATATTCTAACGGCAGATTTTCAGACTAGTAACTTAAACCTTTCAAAATGTGAGCAGCTACTTCATCTTTTCTAGTAACTTCGGGTGACTATTCTTTTCTTTCAGAGGTGCTAGAGGTATAAACCACAGTTGAATAACATTTCAAATAAGGACAAACACGTGTTGTGCTTTATGACAAATGTTCCACCCTAGTTCTCTGTACATAGAAACTGTAGAAACTGCCTTTAGTGAGCAGGCTGGCACATGGATGGGGAAAGAACATGAGAAATGAAAAAGCAGGATGCATATGCTGTCATAGTAGAGTTTCGATGTGGCGGTAAAATATACTCAAAGGGAGATAAAGCTGGAGTGCAGCAGAGTACAAAGGGTCTCATCTACCTGGCTGAAAACTCCAACATTAGGCAACACTAATCTCCTCCACTCACGTGTGTCTGGGAAAGTGAAGTGCGGTGGATACACAGGATGGTGGGAGGATGGGGGTGGGGATGGGGGGTGGGAACAGGACAGGACACACAACCAGGCTGCAGGCAGCCACTAGTAGGCTCCAGATACAATCCAGGCAAAAAAATATGGCTACAGTTTGGATGCTACTCCTTTGGGCTCCAGTGTGTAGCCAGGAGGCCTCCATGTGTCTTCTCCCCTCTAGGCCTGCCTCAATACCTGAGCTTTGGCCAACTATCACTAATTTTGAAGATGTTTCTTTCTGAAGATCTTTGATATTCCATCACCTACAGAAGTCTTATTCATACTCCTATTTTTCTTTATCCTTGTAACAGTCGCCTGAAATACAGCCATTAACCATTAGTTCATTAGGTGGTGTCAACTTTAGGAAGACTTTATATAGCCTGAGCTGGTCCAGTAACAGTCATGTGGTTCTCGGATGGCGAGGGCCAGAAGCATGGTGGGGCCCTCCCAGGTGCTCCATAGCACACAGCCACCTCTCCTTTTCAGGACACAGGAAGATACTTTTCTTTCAAAAGTCCGTGCCCTTTAGTGGACTGCTCAAACTATTCCTGAGGTCAGGAGGCAGATGGTACACATCCTTCAACTCTTGCTGTCTTGCCTTTAACTAAACTTCCTTCTTTAAAAGAAACACCTAAACTCTTCTCCAACCTCTTCTGCTTTTGCTCCAATTAGACCTTCTCATCTTACGGAATCCTAATTAGTTTTGAAGGATAAGACTGCTTTTAGCAGTTATAATAATGTAGTTTTAGTAAAAGAACTCTTCTTACCACTTCCACTTGCCTCAGCTTTTTTAAAGAATAAAATACTTTCCTCAAAATCTAAAAAAGGGAACCATGACCAGGAATTAAGTGAACATAGTATCTATTTTTATTATGAAACATTAAATTTTGACACATTGCTTCATTTGCTTTTTAAAAATCTATTATCTGACTTAAACCTATTCAGCAAAAATGCCAATAAATTATATAAATCATAGTTCGGGTCTTTTTAAAACTAGTATGATAATCAAATAACAATGCTAAATCTGAATTGTATGAGCTGTTAATTTGTAATATTTTTAATTTCAGCTTAAAATAAAACCCAAACCAACCCACATGCAAATACGCTGTTGCAAAAGTTTCTGAGAAATGTCCTCCTCATCTCTGTGTATCTGTATCGTCCTGTTTCTTCCCTGAATGCAGCCAAATCAGGTGTGAAGGCACTCATTTTAAAGGTCCTATCCTGCCCATTTTAGGAGTTACATTGGATGGAGGGCTGATGATATCCCCAGCCTATGCTATCTTGCCTTTAAATGAATCCATTTCTTTAAAAGGAAATCGGTAGCTAAGAAGCCCAATACTGAATTTAGAAACAATGATTCCAATACACATTAAATCAAATGTGTTAGTACTTAAAGTCACATACTCTGAAAAGTAAAAATAATAGACAAATACAGAACTTATGTAAATGATCAATAAACTAAGATAAATAGCACTGCCACCACATGCTTTAAAATGGTGTATTTTTAGTGTCTAAGGTTCTTTGCAAATTATCTTTTGGGACAATTCAGATGAATTTCAATAAAAGATGTATGTTCTGCAAGAAGTTAGTTTTAAGGTTTCCAACATGGGTGCCATCATTTAAAAAATACATCAATAGTCTTATTAGTGAGGTTTTCCACTTGGGTTTCTAAATCTTTATTTTCTGTGGAGGTAAACCAAAGTTCTGTCTTAAGACTCAATCTTCAAAATTACAAAATACAATCTCTATCATTCCTAGAGATGTGAAAACTAGATGTGACCCTGGTCCTTGCCATCATCTTCATCCTCATCCTCCTCATCATCCTGGTCTCCGGATTCAAGTTCATCTTCTTCTTCCACCTAAAGGGAATATGCACTTATTATTAAGATTTGTTCACTTCACATTCAACATGTAATGACACATACTCTTTGATAAATTCTTTATTCCAGTAATTGCAACAGATTATAAGCCCTTGGATTTCCTTGATTTCCTGCACAAGGCTCCCTGCCATTTTTAATATGAGACGAGATATACAGGTTAACTTGCTGACAGATGGCCATACCTCTCTATATACAAATGTGGATTGAACATGACAAAAGAGAATGGTGGCACATGTGGATGATGAGTCTTGTGACCGCAGGAGCAAATCAATTCATTTCTAGGCTCAAAGCCCAAAAGACAAGAGTTAACAAATGCTGGAAACTGTGCCTATGTGTCTTAAGTTGATTCACTGAACACCATGAAAGTAGTGCAGATGATACCATATACACGTACCTACATATTTATACCTGTGATATGGATATGGAGACACGACATTTCTATGCCACAGTACAATTTTTAAAAATATACCGTAAATCATTTTTGGAAACATTTCATTCTTACCGGATGACCAAGTTCTTTGAGCTTATTCTTTAACGAAAATATTTTCTGATCCTGATCGGCCAACAGCACCAAGAGATCATCTTGTTCTTTTTTAGAATCTGTAACATCCATCTCGAGCTTGTTTTTCTCGTTTTGTAAAATGGCAATGGTACTGTTAGATGCATCCAGCTGCTCTTTAATAGCAGTTCTTTCCTCAGACAGAGCTTTAATTTCATTCTAGGAAAAGAAATGGGAAGATCAACTAATTTAAGATTAGTATTCACTCTCATAGGGTTTTTGACAAATAAACAATCTGACAAGTTTGGGGGTGGTGGTTTTGAATAGAACACACACACACTCTCTCTCATCCAATAACATAAAAATTTATGTTAGGCTATACATCAAAGATGGTTATTGTGAAAAATAGAGTTTAACATTCAAAAAATAGTTTTAAGTAGCTATTTTTCAAAAAATCCTAAGAGATAATACCATTTCAGATAGCCACAGGAATAAAGATACAAAACATTTTATGGGAGAAGCCAGATTGGCATCAGAATTAGAACTCAGTCTAAAACCAATTTTTTAAAATCCCAACTTCACGCATACATCAAATGGGAAAGAAAAATAGCTGCAAATAAAACTCATGGCTTAAAGATAAAATAATCTGACCACAATCCAAAAGGGATAATCACACATTATCATCCCTTTTCCAGTGTTTTATTCATGCCTTTTAGTTTTATTATTTTTACTTCATTCCTTTCTTCATTTTATTTATTCTGATTTCTCTGTCACACATAGGTTGGCAGGATCTAACGTGCCTGTCTTTAACCTAAAATGAAAGCCTACTTGTGGCTTGTGTTTTAGCCAAAGCTGTCCTCTTTATTTCTTTTTAATTTTTTTTTAGATTTATTTATTTATTTGAGGTGGGGAGCATGAATGGGATGGGCAGAAGGAGAGGGAGATAATCCTCAAGCAGACTCCACTCAAAGTGTGGAGCCCAATGCAGACCTTCATCTCACGACCTGAGCTGAAACCAAGAGTTGGAGGCTTAACCTGCTGAGCCACCCAGGCACCCCTGTACTCTTCACTTCTATTGTGATTAGAGACTGACAAGAAAACTTAACTCTCCATGATTTCTACTTCCAAAGTACATTCATACACATTCTTACTTTATACATGTGATACCATTATATGAAATGGCATTTAAAAATGAGTGAATTGTGCCTTCTTCACTCATCCAAATAGCAATGGACACGTTGTGAGATAACATTATCCCCCAGTAGCTTTCCTCATAAATCTAAGAATTCAAGAAATTAAATAAGATCAAATTTCCTGGAGTTCATTTCATAGGATATGCAATAAATAAAAGTTTCACCAAAGAGCAACCTTTAACTCTTTAGTCTCCTGTAATAATGCTGACAATCTGCCTTCTACATCCGTGGTCTTTGTGGCCATTCCAGCTTCACTCTCTCCTGGTACAGGAACTGATTTTGCCTGAAGGTTGAAATTGGAGGAAAAAAAAATTTAAGGTTATAATCAATGTGAAATCCCAAAAGTGATTTAATTTTCTTGCTATTTTTTTAAAAGGATTTTATTTATTTATTTGACACAGAGAGAGTGAGCGTGCACAGCGGGTGGAGGGGCAGAGGGAGAGAGAGAGAAGCAGGTTCCCTGCTGAGCAGGGAGCCTGATGTGGGGCTCGATCCCAGGACCCAGGATCATGACCTGAGCTGAAGGGCAGATGCTAATCAACTGAGCCACCAAGGTGCCTCTAATTTTCTCACTATTTTGAAACTGTATTTCCGATACCAGAAAAGAGAATTCCTCATGTACTGACATGCACTGAAGTGCTCTCCCTGGAAAGATGAACAGTCCCTACAGTGGAGTGGGAGGCTGAGGCAGGAGAGTCAGCATCAGATCTCAGTAGAGCATAAGGAAGGCTGGGTTAAGCAGTCTCAAGATCAGACCATAGCTATAACATAGCACTTAATAAGCAAAGAATATTTTCCAAAGCCCTTTCCTCATAACATTTCTGTAAGTTAAGTTCACACTGTCATCTCAGAGAGAAAGGTGGGGAAATTGAGCTGAATGCCATTAACTGGTGAAATGCAAAGATTTTCTCTCTTTTATTAGATTTGAGAGAGAGAGAGAGAGAGAGCAAGCATGGTGGGGAGGAGCAGAGGGAAAAGAAGAGAAACTCAAGTAGACTCCACGCTGAGCATGGAGCTCAAAGTAGGGCTCAATCTCACAACCCTGAGATCTCAGATCATGACCTGAGCCGAAACCAAGAGTCAGATGCTTAACCAACTGTGCCATCCAGGTACCCCAAAATGCAAAGATTTTCTTAAGTGCTCTAAGAAATATTCTTAAATAATGGTTTTCCAATATTTCTCCACCCCTTTTCTACAAAGTACTGGGAAGGATGGTACTGATATGAACAAATATCTAAAAACCTGGAAGGGGCTTTGAATTGGTAACGGCTGGAAGAGCTTTGAGGTACATGTCAGACAAAGCTTAAATTGCCTTGAAGAGATTTCTGGTAGAAATATGGATATAAAAGGCAATTCTGGTAAATACTCAGAAAAAAAGAGGAGCTAGAGAGGAAGCTTCTATGGTCTCAGAGTAAACCTATCATGAACAGAATGTTGGTAGAAATATGGAAGGAAGGGTAGTTTTGTTAAGGCCACAAATGGAAATGAAGAACATGTTACTGGAAAGTAGAGGAAGTGATCTTTGTTATGAAGTGGCAAAGAAATAGGCTGAATTGTGTTTCAGTGCTTTGTAGAAAGTAGAACTTATAAGTGGTGAACTTGGATATTTTGCTGAGATTTCTAAGCAAAATATTAAAGGCATGACCTGGTTTCTCCTTGCTGCTTGCAGTAAATGTGACAAGAGATAAACTGAAGAAGGAACCATTATGCAAAAGGGAATCAGAACATGAAGACTTAGAAAACTCTCAGCCTCTCCCAATAGCAATAAATGACAAAGGATGTTCTGCTGAAATACCAAGGATGTGGCTTGGCTACCATTTGTAAAGAAGTTATTTGTGTGGCTCATGGACCCAAACAACCACCTCAGCAGAAGCTGGAACAGAGATAGGAATCTCTGGGAAGGATCCAGAGAAGGCCTTCTTGTCTGATGGCTTGAAGCCTGGTGTAGGGCATAGGTCACTAAGAAGGTTTTGACCAATTCTATACCAGCAGAAAACCTGCCAGCTTGGGCTGAAGGGGATACAGATGGGATAAAATGTAAAACACCAGCAAAATGAACCATTAAATAACTGATTACACTGACCTGGTTGAGTCTGACTCTAATGTGGCTGCCATCATGGCCCAGATGCCTTTGTGGCTAGAACTGTAACCAGTAAGAAACCTAAAGGAAAGGTGCTTCTGCCATTTGCTTCTTTTACAGAGTGGGTGAGAAATAGCTTGTTAAAAAAAAGAAAAGAAAAGAAAAGAAAAGAAAAGAAAAGAAAAGAAAAGAAAAGAAAAGAAAAGAGAAAGAAGGAACTTCTTAACCTTGTGTTTACTATCTTGCAGGAAAAAAAGTAATAATTAACATACAAATGTTTCTGTTTTCTGTAACAGCTCCTGCTTTTCTGTCTGCAGTTTGGTAATCTCCATAGATTGTGAGTTTAACTGAGACTTTAATGTTGCCAGTTCCTAGAAGACAAAAATAATTGAGCTGTAACATGAAATAGCATTAATTTTATCAAGGGAATGTCTATTTACAGGAAGAAATTTAAAATTATTTCCTTCCTTGGCCATTCTCTCTAAAATCACACCTTTCAAGTTTTAACATCTAATTCTAAAAAAAACTGTCCTTGAACTTTAGGTTCAAGATAGAGAATTAACCAAGTTCATTATACATATTCACCTCGGCTTCTTCCTCAGATACCCTGTAAAAAAAAATTATAAAGTGGAAGAAGAAGAGAAGGAAAGAAAGGGAAAGGGATAAAAGGCAGGAAAGAAGGAAGGAAGAGTAAGGGAGAGATAAACCCACAAGTACAAAAAGAATTAAACAATTAAACTGGGGAATTTCAGAAAGCAAAATGGCAATGGTGACTGACCGCAGCATACTAGCGAAAGCTAAAAACCTAAACAGATGTTGAGAAAGTCACCTTGCTACCTGACTTGCAATGCATGATTGCCAAAAGGCTTGTGATCTGGTCCCACCAAGTATTTCTGGAAATGTGGGTAAAAATGAGGTCAAAACCAGCAGGGCTGGCTTAAAGTCTGCTTAGGAAGACCACCAGATCCCTGTTCCAATCTCATGCATTAGGCAACCGTTCCTCTCCTCCCGGCCAGAGACTAGACATTTATTATTTGGAAAGGGAGAACAGGACATGTTTAGACTGTGAGCCACCTAATATAGACAAAAGTTGTTAGTACTGTAGTGAAAAGGAGGGAATTGACAGTTTATATATCATTAATGCTGAAATTCCCAACCTTCTTGCCCTCTCCCCACCAAAAATGCACACGGGAAACATACCAATTGTAACTATGGTTCTCAACCAGGAGAATCTCCCTCACAATATTTGACAATATCTGCAGACGTTAGATAACTAAGTGGTGGGATACTGTCAGGTAGAAAGTTCTTTTGTTCTCTTAAAACTTTCTATCACGTCCATGTGGCTTTCCTTTGATCTGTTTTTTTTCAGTTATCTAAATGAGTTACATAGACATTGAGATTACAGACAATTATAGTTTTCTTTTTCTATAGGATTTTACTATATAAGAAACAAAACTGTCACTTAAAGTATCTTTTTAACACTGTTAAACTGATAAAAGAAAATAAATTGCAGACAGTAAAAAACCAAAGACAAGTCTCTTGAGAAATATTTAAAGTTTCAATGGAAAACATAAAAAGTAAAATTTTTACTTGGGATTTACAAACTAAGGTAATTTATTAATAATTTAATTCCCTTTAATATTAATGCAGTTCTAGTGTATGTAGACTTCATAAAACCAAAATGGCATGCATATTAATTTTCCTCACAAGAGCAAAATATGGTAGACAAATACTGGAATCTTCTAAATCTTTAACAACAATTTTTTTTTTAAAGCTTGACTGTAGACTCTACTCTGGGGTACAGGGACATTATCAAAATATGACAGTTTCACTGTGGATAGTAATTTTTCTCTCAGATCAGCCATGTCAGTGGTCAGCCATGTCAGTGGGCTAGAACCAAATGACTAGTGGAGGAGAAAGAAGTCAGTCCTAGGTAGGGTTGTTCACTTCTTCCTTTGGTATTACTTATTTTTATTTTTTAAAAGAAACAAAAGTAACATTCCTTTTTATAAGAAAGGAAGGAAGGAAGGAGGGTAGGATAGAAAAACAAAAGAAAGGAAGAAAGAAAGAAAATTTTATAAGTAAAAACACAACTTGTTTAGGGATAGATATACTAATGAGCAATCTGATACTTTTCTAGGCTTTTCTTCCAATATTTAATTCTATACATAAGTTTTTTTTCTTCTTTCTGGCTCTTTTCTTGAACAAATACATTTAATATTCTCATTGGATAAAGTTAAATTTGCACTACCTAGTTTCACAGGAAATTATAAATATTACAGATAACCAAGTAGGAAAAAGTTTAATTTGCTTTTCTAGATATTATAAATTACTATAGCAGAAAAAAAGTTTGTTTTGCTCTCTAGGTAGTCATCTAATTGAAATAAACACAAGTTTATTCCCTTTTCCAATTTTAAAAACAAACATTCTTCTGGACAGAATGGTTTAAACGCTCAATACATTTAACCATGCAATTATCATGGTCAATAGTACATGAACATTAGGCATAGGATTTTATATCTTCCTATTTGCAGCTTATAAATACACTTAAACTTTCCCTGTTAGTTCACTGATAATCTACAAATAACTTGGATGAGATGCTCAAATCTGTTAAAAGGAATACAATTAAAAAATAAAAATACTTAATAAAAAGCAAAATACCATTACTATTTAATTAAAAAAGCTTCTGGACTTTCAAATAACTATCTTCACTATCAAATTTTGCTTACACCAACAAAGTAGTTCTAGATTAATGAAACTACAGGGCTGTTACTCTTATAATTAAAACAACACAAAATAGTACTTGGATCAAGCTGGAAAATTACCTGTTTTAATTCTGCAATTTGTTCAGAATCTCTAGCAGAAGCTGTTGCTGAAGATTGTTCATTTGTGCCAGGTGATGTTTGGGAAGATTTCTGCAAATAGCATAAAAATAAACTATGAAATAAATTCAGTCTAAAGAGATAGGAAACAAAACTGTACACATATAAGCTATGCCTTATAGAGGTTTACCAAAAATTTCAAATCAACATTTTAATTTTTATATCTAAGATAAAATTTCAACATAGCACACACTGTCTACAACTTTTCCATAACTAATAAACTTATATCAAATAAGCATAAATAAATCTAAGCACTTATATCTGAGGTCATATGGAGAAAGAACATAAACATAGGTATTTATTGAGTGATTTCCATGTATTAAAAAAGCTTTATACAGAATAGCTCACTTAATTCTTACAACAACAAAACACAACCACTACCAATTTGTAGATCAAGAAACAAGTTTAAAGAGGTTAACTAAGTAGTTTAAATTCAATTAGCTAGGAAGTGCTGAAGCTTTATACAGTGACATCAAAGCTCATACTCTAGTTTTGTTTTTAAGTAAATTCTATGCTGAATATAGGGCTCAACCTCATGACCCCAAAGTCAAGAGCCGCATGCTTTACCAACTGAGCCAGCCAAACGCCTTCCAAAGCTCATATTCTAAAATCATACTATGATACTTTGGCTTAAGGGATCCAGGAAAATAAAGAAGCAGGGTAATGAGAATTATTCTTGACCTCTTAAATTTTTTTAGCATTTACTCACCAAATTTTCAATCAGAGAGTTCTTTTCAGCCAGCTGGCTTTGTAAAAGCTCCTGGTTACTTTTTAATTCTTCTAGCTCTTCTCGTAACCTACCGACTTCTTCTGATTGAATGCCATTCACCTGAGTCTTGTCACTGTAAGAACCTTGATGCTGATTATCTTTTCCTATTAAGACAGGAATAAAATTTGAAAAGCCAGCATGAAACTTAAGTTTTTGGGATCCCTGGGTGGTGCAGCGGTTCAGCGCCTGCCTTTGGCCTGGGGCGCGATCCTGGAGACCCGGGATCGAATCCCACGTCGGGCTCCCTGCATGGAGCCTGCTTCTCCCTCTGCCTGTGTCTCTGCCTCTCTGTCTCTCTCTGTGTGACTATCATGAATAAATAAATAAAATCTTAAAAAAATATATATATAAGAAACTTAAGTTTTTCATTTCTTGATTGAGAAGACTTAAATATAAAAATGCAAAATTTCCTTAATTCAATTACTTTGGTGGTACTTTTGTAAGCACATTTCATTTCTGCAAAATAGCATATTGATAGAAATAGTGAAATGAGGCTATTTTCAGGTTTCTGGGAAGAAAAACAGCATCGTCTTATTAAAAGACTAAATTGCATGGTTTGGCAAACTATAACTAAGAATTGCAGGAGTTTAGGAGTGCCTGGGTGGCTTAGTCAGTTAAGTGTCCAACTCTTGGTTTCCACCCAGGTCATGATTTCAGGGTTGCGAGACTGGGCTCTGTGCTCAGTGCTCTGTGCTGAGATTCCCTCTCCCTCTTCCTCTGCTCTTCTCCCCCCACAAATTAATAAATCTAAAAAAAACTTACAGTAGTTTCAATTCCAGTTTGAGCAATTAATATAAAAGAAAACAAAATCCCTTTTAAAATCTTCACAAAGGACTGGCTTTCTGTACTAAATTACTAATTCTGTACTAATTACTAAAATAATTGACAAATTATTGTTATAAATAAGGAAGTGAAAAGAGGTGATTTTTTCTGAAAATTATAGTCACCTTTATATAAATAGACTATTTCTAAATAGCTAGCATTCTAATCATAAGCACTATAGAATAAGAGTATTTACAAGCATCTATTATCAGTTCCATTTTGCAGATAAGGAAATAGAAAGGTTAGAGGAGTCATTCTCAACCAGCTATACATCAGAATCACCTGGGAAAGCTTATAACCATTATTGATGCTTGGCTCCAACCCCAACTAATTCAATCAAACACTTGAGTGGGGTCTCACTATTGGTGGTTTAAAAAAAAAAAAAAAAAAAAAAGGTTTCAGGATATTCTAATGAGCAGCCAAGGCTGAGAATCAATGGATCAGATACTGAAGTAGGTAGCAAGGAACTTGGGACTTCAAACTCCGATTTACACATTTGTTTGTTACAGTGATTAAGGTTAGAGAACGACTAGTCCACAAGAATAATCTATGTGATTTAGTCCAGCTCTGGAGGACACTACAATAGTTATGGCTAGCTATACCTACCTAGCTGTACTTTAAGAAGATTATACTGATCTTTGTGTTGCTGAATCTGAGATACTTGCTGTGTGACTGCTGTCTGAAGCTGTTCATTTTGACATTTTAATGTAGAAATCTGCTGCTTTAATTCCTCAAGTTGCAGATCCTGTGAAATAAAACATAATTCAAGTGTTTTAAATTTATACTAATTAGCATTAGGAAAAAGAACAAATTAAAAATCAGAGATTATTTTGGGTCATGTTATTAAAGTACTCAACACTTCCAGAATCGCTTAGCAATTAAGTAATAATACATTCATGTATGCACCAAGGTCAATTAACATGTAGCAGAACTGTAAACTTTCCAGTACTGCCCCATTAATAAGCACCATGGCACAACCTGCAATACCATTGCAATGTGGGGGACAATTTTAAAAACTCCATTTTATGCTCCAAAAAAACACTTAAAAATTTATATCAAACTATTTAAGAAACTTAGTGTATATACATAAACATACATCTATACTACTTTTAACACAAAAGATAATTCTAGAACAGAGTATTCAGAAGGCCAAAAAAAGAACTTCCAACACTCACCACCCTAATATAACTAATTGGAATTTGATCTAGTTCTTTATTTTCTGCTAATTTTTTCCCCAATTCAAGTGTTTTAAACTTGTCATACCCAGTCCACGTCATTTTGTAGCCTTTACCTACTACTCAATTGTAAGTTCCTCTCATTTCTAGTTTTTTTGCAATCATAACTTCTAATGTTTACATCAGTAAATGCAATATAATTTACATTCAAAAGCAACACCAAAGTTGTTTTCCATTTTTCTAAATAATAATATTATTACAATAAATATCTTATTTTTGTTTTCCTGAATTTTGAAGAATTTCCTTAGGATAGATTCTCAAATGTCATTCACGGTTTATATAAAGATTTTATAGTTCTTACTGCTTACTGCCTAATTGTTAAATGGCATTTTAAATGGTGAGAATATTTAAAATTAACATTTCTAAAGCAGAGTCATTACAGTAATTGTGTCAAATCACTCTTTTCTTCTTCCAAATTAACCATATTTATCAGCCTCAAGTGTGGGCTGTAACATCGTATTACAAGTATTTCTTTTCCATTGCTCTTAAGATATTACATTTTACCATCTGGAAACGACTCCATACTTGTACTAAAATACAGATGAAAAATCCTAATAACCATGCATAGTTTAAGGATTTAAGTTTGAATCATTCAAAGATGATTCTAATTTACTGATCTCCTTATAAACTGAAAAGCTCAGACTGAATGCTAAATATACCACTATGGGGGCAGCGCGGGTGGCTCAGCGGTTTGGTGCTGCCTTCAGCCCAGGGCGTGATCCTGGAGACCCAGGTTCGAGACCCACTTTGGGCTCCCTGCATGGAACCTGCTTCTCCCTCTGCCTGTGTGTCTCTGCCTCTCTCTCTCTCTCTCTGTCTCTCATGAATAAATAAATAAAATCTTTTAAACAAACAAACCAACAAACAAACAAACCACTATGTTTTTATTCTTTCTTAGAATTCCAACCTCAACAGTATAGATTGTGGGGAAGAATACAGGGGCAGTTCTCATTTACAGTCCTCTACCGAAGGTCTCACTTGCCACACTTGCCTCAAGCTGTGCATAGTCAGCAGGGGGTGGAAGCCAGTGCAGAGAAGGGAGTGCAACCAGGCCCAGGTGGACTGCCACCCATGTATTGGTTTTAATGACACCAGCATTTTATTTTATTTATTTTATTTTTTTATTTTTAAATTTTATTTATTTATGATAGTCACACACAGAGAGAGGCAGAGACATAGGCAGAGGGAGAAGCAGGCTCCATGCACCGGGAGCCCGACGTGGGACTCGATCCAGGGTCTCCAGGATCACGCCCTGGCCAAAGGCAGGCGCCAAACCGCTGCGCCACCCAGGGATCCTGACACCAGCATTTTAATAACATCAATAATCTTATTTTCCAGATAATACTGCAGTACTTTTTAGGATTCCAATCAAGGTATACACTGTGTTGAGTTAAATGAAAGAAAACAAGAAACACATTTTGAAGAAATGTAATGGAAAGTTTAAGCTGCTCAACACAATCCAAGAGTGGAGGTTCTCTGGTGTCCTTCCCAGAAAATATCAATTGATGACAGAGGGCAGTTTCGACACTCAGCATCATTCTCCACTCTAATAAATCCACATTCTCTGTTGTTCTCAGTATTGTCTATTCAGTCATGCAAGAAGGAGACCTGAAGATCCTATCTGACCCTTTACATTCCCTTCCATTCACATCCAATCATTACCAAGTCCTGCCAGTTTCCTCCGCTTCCTCTTTCCTTCCCACATTTCTCAGGCCTGTGCCCTCAACAGCACATAGTATGAGTTTGAGAGGCCTGGGAACACCAATCTCTGGAATTCTGTTCTACCAATCACTGAGTGACCCTGGACAAGTTTAAATTTTGTCAGTCCCAAGACTCCTCATTTGTTCTTAAATGAAGATATTAACTACTTTGTAGGGATACTATGAAAATTAAATGAAATAGCATTTAAAATGTATTTTGTGAGAACACAACAAACAAAATATAGCAGCCATTATCCCCACTGTCACCTTCAGCACCCCAGCTCCCTCCCCTAGCCTGTCACAACCAGCTCCTTCCCTCTGGCCTTGCCTCTCAACTGTCTATTCCATGCTGCCACCAAGTGTTCTATGTACATGCCAGTAACAAGTCCTGCCCCTCTTCCCTATCCCTCCTTTGGCCCAGCTTATTTCTAGTTATCCATTTGGGACTCACGTTCTGTTTTCTCCAAGCCCCTGCTCTTACCTAGCTAAATTAGGGGCCTCTCTGTGCTGCCACATACTTTGCATTATCTCTGTCACTAGACTTAATATGTGTGTCACAATAACCTATTGATAGTTTTCTCTGCCCATGACTGCAATAGGGGAACATGTCTGACTCATGCCTTTATCCACAACATCCTGCACAATGCTTAACAAAATATTAAGCTTAATGTATTGAGTACTAAGATAGTTTTGAATTATTGGGGAAAATGAGCTCTACTTTCTGTATCTTCCTGCATATGAAATACCAGGAAAAATTCTTCCCCAAAGTAAAAGAGTATCAGTACATCAGATAGTGTTTACAATTTATCAGTACCTACTTGTTCTCGAATCATATTTTTGTAGTGAGTCACAATACTGTCATGCTGTTCTAATGTTTTCTTCACCTCTTCTTCTTTTTTATCCTCTTCACTGGACTTGTAAATAGCCTTAGTTATCACACCTATAAAAGAAAGCTTATTTAAAATGCATTTGAAAGATTTAAAATCTGGTGTAGTTTAGTTGGTTAAGTGACTGACCCTTGATTTTGAGTCAGGTCATGATCTCAGGGTTGTGGGATTGAGCCCCCACGTTGGGCTCTACGCTCAGCACAGAGTCTACTTGAGATTCTCTCCTCCTTCTGCCTCTCTTCCCCCCCAACTCATGCGTGCACCTATGTATGCATACACTCTCTCTCTAAAATAAATAAAATATTTTTAAAAATGTTTAATCCTATTTTATTATTAAGACTCAATCAGCAAAAACATATGGCCTAGCTGCATGATAGATAAGATATAGTCTTTTCAATCTTATTGAATGTCAAAAGTCCTTCCATGAACTATAGACCAAAAGCTAGGAAAAAACCCCTACTTTTAGGCTTACCATATAATCTACATGTGTCCACAATATACATATACAAAATAATCCTAGGTATTTTCTGATGAATATCAATATAAACTCCATCTTACCTTCAAGTTCTTTTACCAGTTTCGTAAACTCATGATCAAATATCATGTATTCTGGACTGGGAAAGTTTGGCTGCGGCTTCTGAGATGCTCTGGAATACAACTCATGTTTGCTAATAAATCCTAGCTTCTCTATGAAGTTTTCTTTGCCAATCCTCTTCTCTATTAGTTGTTTTAGTTTCTCTCTACAGAGATAACCATTATGAGATGCTTTAAAAAAAAGTCATAACAAAACATAAAACTTGGTCTACATTATACTTTGGTAGAAAAAATTTATCATTAACCCTTGATGACATTAGCAGGTCATTTTCCCCTAGCATTTCCCCCTTACTTACTTCATGTAGCTCTCAAGTGAGTTATCATTGAAGTAAATTGAAATGCCCAGCAGAAGGGCACATAAGCCTTGGACCAACTGCTCTTCTTCGCCAAGATTTTCTGCAATTTGTCCTGTAAGCTGAAATGTTTGTTAAGGAGACCAATGGTTCATAATATCTAGAGTATTTTATTTTACAGTTTGAATTTGACATACATATCATGTAAGAATTTCTACAAAAAATTCCATATATTGTCTAGACAAGCATAAAATAATGGTACACAGACACACACACATATACAAACCGAGCTCAAGCATCATCACCACCTTAACAGTTTGAAAAGCTGCAACACAGATGAATTCAAATACTTAGAACACAGAACTATCTCTTATTGAGAGAAAGAAATAAAGATACTTACATGTATCTTACTAAAACATAAAGGATACAAATGGAACATTGGCCGAATTGTGAAGAAAATGTGTTACTGCAATGGGACAGTTGCTTAACCAGGTACAAAGCAACATTAATAATCCAACTCTTGTCTGTATTTTGCTTCCCTGCAATAAACAGATAAGTTGTCAGAAATCTCATTTTTTTTTCAAACTTAAAGTTGCCCTAAGATCCCCCTCCATTTGCATTAAAAGATCTTTAACATCTTATAAAAGATATGTTAGGAATCCACATGTAAAAAATTGAACGAGAATGCATTTTTGTGTCTCTACAGGCTGTACCTCCCAAAATGAATAAAGAGCAGACATTACAATTGATTTATGTTCATAAGTACATACCATGTTATCTAAAATACTATTAGTAGAAAAACCTGGTCTGCTAAGGAAGATGAATGACATGAATGCTTAAAAAAATTTATCTGAAAACACTTTACATTGATGTTTATGATGTTTCAATCAGAATTTTAAAAACAAGTTTCTGATAAAAGGACAAATTCTACCTCCTTCAAAAAACATTGGGAAAAAGAAAAAGAAATAATCTCCTGAATTACTCAAATTCCATTAGAGAATATACTCCCTAACAAGAATAATAAACCATGTTGTAAGCTCACTGAAACATGCCAGATAATGAGAATCAAAAATACAAGAAAGAAAAAGGTTTATTTATTTATTTAAATCAGCCAACTGCCCCAACCACTAACGATACCACTCCAACTATGGTTGAACCATTTTGAAATGGTTTTTGAAAACCATTTTTGAAACTAGCAAATTTTGAAATTTGCAAACTAGCAAATTTTGAAAACTAGCAAATCCATCAAAATGACAGTTTCCTAAATTTTAATAAACTAAAGGATAAGAACAGCAAAGTTAAACAAAACTAGTTAGAATCAGTTAGAAGATAGAATGCAACACCCCTCTTAAACTATGGTAACAAAAGAAGATAAAGTACTCAGGAGCCTAACCAATACTGTGTAACACCTAAACGAGGCTGGGGCATGTAGGTGTCCTGGTCAGTTAAGGTTATCAGCCAACTCTTGATTTCAGCTCAGGTCATGATCTCAGGGTCCTGGAATACAGCGCTGCCTACTGCCCCCCATCTGGGCTCCAAGCTCAGTGGGGAGTCTACTTCAGGATTTCTTTCTACTTGTGCCCCCTCCTCCATTTTCTCTAAAATAAATAAATAAACCTTTTAAAAAAAAGCCTAAAAAAGAAAAAAAGCCTATATGAGGAAAATTTAAAAACACTCCTACAAAGCACAAAAGTAGATCTAAAACAGTAGAAAGATACCATGTCCTTAGAAAAAGTCAAGATCATGAAGATATTAATGCTATGTTAATCTATAAAACTCATGTAATCCAAATAAAAATACCAAAAGGTTTTTCTTCTCCCCACAGAACTAAACAACCAGGTTCCTGAGTTCATCTGGATGGGAATTAAAAGAACCAAAGCTTCTACTGTCCTACCTTGTGCAAGTTCAATACGCTATGTGGGCCCCAATCTCCTCATTTAGTTAAGAGAGGCCTTTGGATTAAATAATCTCAAATACAGAAGTTAAAGGGATAGGCTCAGAATACCAGGATTTGTATCCTGGTTCTAAAACTCAACAGCATGAAACCTTATCGTTATCCTTCAACAGGAGAAATAGTCAATATCCATTTCATAGAATTGTGGAGTGGATTAAATGGGTTAATGCTGAAATTATAATTTTAGAGCATTCTGAGGGTTTAGTTACTAGAAATCACAGATTTTACAGGATGGAAGAGAATCACAAACAAAATAAACAAAGCTGAATCATCTTATCTTTAACATAAATTATTATGTTTTCCTTACAATTTTCTAAATAAAAATCCCTCTTATTCCTACTTGGTGGATTTCAAGTTTAGTATTTTTTTTTTTAAGATTTTATTTATTTATTCACGAGAGACTCAGAGAGAGAGGCAGAGGCAACACAGGCAGAGGGAGAATCAGCCTCCATGCAGTGAGCCCGATGTGGGACTTGATCCCGGGACCCCAGGATCATGCCCTGGGCCAAAGACAGACACCTAACCGGCTGAGCCACCCAGGCATCCCACACGTTTAGTATTTCACATTGTTTATAAAAATATAAAAATAAAAATATAAAAGCTGGGCTGGCTCAGCTGGTTAAGCGTCTGCCTTCACTCAGGTCAGGATCCTAGGGTCCTGCTTCTCATCGAGCTCCTTGCTCAGTGGGGAGCCTGCTTCTCTCTTTCCCTCTGTGTGCATGCACGCGCACTCTCTCTCTCTCAAATAAAATCTTTAAAAACAGATACAAAAAGCTAACATTTTAAACTTCTACTCTTCAAGTATTAAAATGAGGTTCTAGAATATTATGATTAGATTCACTTTTTAGCAGTGGCCTCTGGGGATAGACAATTAATAGGAAAGGGGCATGATGAAACTTTCTGATATTATAAAAATGTTCTACATCTTGTTCTGGGTGGTGGTTACAGAGGTATATTCACCTATCAAAAATCATCTAATTGCATACTTAAGGTCTGTACATTTTACCGTAAGTTGTACCTCCAAAATAATTCCCTTCTAAATGATTCACATGTATACTTTTAAAATACCTAATATCAAAAATTCTGGAAGCTAAACCTGCCAAGTATATCTGTGTATGTATTAACAGGTGTTAAATCATGCTCATACAAAGATACAATTTCTAACAGGATCTCAGTTTATTATTATCAACACTGCACAACTTAACTTAACCAAACTTAAATAATAAAATACACTCCTTTTTTTGCCAAACACACTCCACGCAAAAAAAATCAAGACCAAACTTCCCAACACACATCAAAAACAAATCCCCATTGGTAATTGTACCATATGTGTTACATCCAGAATAACCGATAATATTTAATTCAGAAATCTTTCACATTACAAAATTATACTTACTATTGTACATTTTCACTAAACTAAGTAACATAAAAGTCATCACATTCTTTCATGTACTGACTATCTAAAGACAAAATTCTTAACCCTAAATTTTACTAGCTTCGAAATGGTTTCAGGGGGAAATAAAGAAGCAAGCTTAGGTGAAGAAACACACACGCGCACACACACAAAACCACCAAAAAACCCAAACCAAGGAATTCCAGAAAGTGCAAGCATACCCAAAGGAAGCACAAGTATAGCTTCAGACTCATTCCCACAGTTCTTAGTAATACCACTACATGGAGAAAACATCCCACAGAGAAAAACTGGAGAGCCACTTATGATGAGAGAAACTTGCTGATGCATGAAAGTGTGAGTAGAATACAACTTTAAACAAGCAGTTAAAAAAAACCATCAGCAAAACCCAAGACAAAGAAAAGCCTTGTTGTAAGAGGGAAATGCCTAAGCTGAAACAAGCAATACATACCCGTCTGTCGATCTTATCACCCTGCAAATTATACATTACAAATTACTCACAAATATTACTGCTTTAGAAAAATTTAACTCTAGAAAAATCACTCACAGATGGTCCCCCTACAAACCCACACCAATAACTTGGGACAGGATAGTTCTAATCTTGTATTATATAATAATACATCTACATTTTGGAGGAGAGGGGATCATTTTATAGCACTGTGGGAAGATACCATTCTTGAGAATTTCTCATTATGCATTAATTGTGAATACAATGTTAGAACAAAGTCTCTCTGGTGGCAGTGGTCAGTTAATTGCTGTTTGGCTTAAGAGAATCTGTTTTCAACAGCAACATGAGAATGACAAGTATTAAATACATAAGAATATGAATATTTGGGGGTAGTTTTTTCAAATCATTAATAAATAAATGAGGGCAGCCTGGGTGGCCCAGCGGTTTAGTGCCTGCCCTTGGCCCGGGGCGTGATCCTGAAGTCCCACGTCAGGCTCCCAGTAAGGAGCCTGCTTCTCTCTCTGCTTATGTCTCTGACTCTCTCTCTCTCTCTCTCTCTCTCTCTCTCTCTCAAGAATAAATAAAATCTTAAAAAAAAAAGATAAATCAAAAATAAAATAGGCTTTCAATCTAAGTAAACAGATTTTAAACAACAAGGAAGTGTACAACCCCTTTTCCACTATGTTAATTCTTAACTTTTAATTTATAGCTTCCTGTGGATGGCATGGGTGTCTCTTTAAAAACTCACAATAAAACAAATCAACAAGTGTGACAAAATTAAAAATTAAGAAGGACACAGCACCTTATCACAGGGAGGAGGCAGGCAGGAAAACTCCAATGGACAGGATGATTTTAGATTTAAGTATACTTTTACTTTGTATGACTGCTGATAGCTGTAGTTTCATTAAAGAGAGAACCTGAACTATTCAACAGCAAGGTTGGTGCATGGGCATAAATCATGCAGGAGTAAGTGACATTCTTAAATACCTTAGCATCCACACTTCAGTTAAGCTATGATGTTCTCGTTAGGGGTCTAGAGGAATGCAGTTACGTTTTTTTCCATTTTACTAGCTAAATGATATGCCTTAGGGTTTCGATGATTTGAGTGCTCATAAACATCAAGGAGTACAATGTTTAACTATGCAAGCAATGGACTGGTATTCTCACTTTGTTTCCTGAAAGAAGAGTGACTGGCTTGGGAAGAGAAAGAGGGAAGTATGCAGCTAGGAACTTTGTTCTATTCCTTCTTATAAACTGACCCAAATTCGCCTATAGAGCAGAACAAGAAAAGGACATGCACAACACTGTGGATGCTGTAGAAGGAACAAAAAGAAAAAAACAAAACACCTTTCTGTCCAGAATACATGTTTCCATCATGAAGCAGACCTTAATGACTAGTTGGCAAAACCACTCATGTAAGAATATTTATTGCTTTCTCTCCAGACTGTTTCTTGTTACAACAAGCCAAGGAGGAGGTAAGTCCATGCCTATTTCCCTTTTCATCTGTGTCTAAGGATATGCTAAAATTCTTGTATCCTTGACATAAAAATGTAGTGCTGAAACCTTTTCCCCCTCAGAGAAGTTCTGCTCGCCACTTTACCTGTGAAAGGATGTTGGTGCACTGTTGTAATAAAGAAACTGGAGGGTTGCCGATACTTGTAGCAAGCTGAACCCTGAGCAACTGTTCTTTCTGGGTAGCGTTTTCTTGCAAAGCATGGGCAAGGGCCACAGCTGCACACCAGTTTGAAAGTGAATCAGTAGAAAATAAACCTCCGCACAGTAACTGACCAGCTGAGACAGAGTTACCTGTTGCTACAAAGATAGGAGGCAGATGATAATAAAAAATTAAATGTTTTACACACACACAAATCGTATGATATACTATTTTTAAATCTGTTAATTAGCGGTATTAGGTGACACTTTTAAAAGTCTGCTTTTCAAAACAAAATTAAAGGACCTTGGAAGAAGAGTGGCAGAACAAAGAAATATTAGAACATTTTAGGGATCAAACTGAGGAGATGATGATATTCCAGAAAATGACCATCTTAATTAAAAGCTGCATTTCTAAAGCAAATTCAAGGAAATGCCATACTTTAAATATTCCACTACACCAGGGTCTGTTATCATTTATGACACATTTTATCATTAAAAACTTTAAAGACTACTTTTCAAAACAGAAATTAGAACAAAATTATTTACCATCAATAGTGGAAGGTAGAAGCGTTGACACAATTTCTCCTTGTCCTTTTTGGTTTTTATATAAGAAACACTGGAAACAATAGAGAACAGCACAGCGCAGTACAAACGGCTGCCTTTCATTAACCATGGACATGAGAAGTACTACAATTGCTGGTCTGTTGTGTTAAAAAAAAAAAAAAAGAACAAAAGAAACGTTTGCGACCCAACTACATGAATCAATAACCAGTTATAGCTGCTGACTGAAGAACCTGAACCAGAACGCCAGCAGGTTAATATTTCCATCTCCACCTTGCAGAAATGATAACTGCAGCATAACTCCATTTGCTTAAGGCACAGTGGAGGTAGAAGAGCCCAAATACCTAAGCTCCAAGGACTGCAAACTCTTTTTAAAATACCAACATGTTTATCTTGTCAGGTAATTTCTAGTTTCAAAACCTACAGCTCAACTTCTTAGGAGAAGATGTATATATGAGATATCCTAAAGACTCAAAGTAAGTTTTGACTTTCTCAAAGGAATCACAGTATTTCCCTTTTCCTACCTTGGGGGGTTTGAAGGTGCATTTACAGAAGCAAAGTAGTCTTGGTTCACTTGGTAGCCTCGAATAACTTCTGATACAGTATTAATGGTCTATGGGGGGGGGGAATAAAAATTTAGAGAGAGTAAGTCAAGGAAGAAAACCTGTTTTCAAAAGAAGAAAATGTTATATATCCTTCTGTGTTTTGCTTTTAAATGCCAAAATTCAGACACACAAAAAAAGCAGTGACAGCATTATAATCGTCTAACACTTTTGAAATAACATTTTAAAACATTAAGTGCAGGCCTTTAATTAGAAAATAACACCGAACTACAAGCATTTAAAATATCAAAAAACTCAAATTAATAGTATCCTCAAAAAAAAAAAAATAGTATCCTCTAAGAGAATCTATTTCTACAAAACAAGGATGCTTTAAGATAAAAATCAGAGAACAAATTTAAAATATAATAAAATTTCAATGTAAGGACAACGCTGAAAATACTTCCAAGAAAATAGAATAAAAAGACAAACTAGGTCCACAGAAAGTCCAACAACCTATTAATGTGGTTTGCAGAAACAGAACATAAAAGAAAAAAATTATCAAGAGACGTAAAAAACATTCTCAGGACTGAAGGACACATGTCTATAGTTTGAAAGGGCCCAGTGAGTGTCAAAAATAATTGGGGAGGGCAACAACAAAAAAAGATCTGTAGTACTGCACATCATCAGTGTATTTCAGGAAGCCAGAGAGAAAGACAAGATCCCAAAAATTTCTAGAAGAAAAAAAGATTATGTAAAAAGGATTAAGATTAAAAATGGCTTCAGATTTCTTAACGGCAGCTCTGAAATAATGTTCTGAAAGTTGTGTTATGATTTCACCTCTGAATCCACACCTACCCAAATATTAGAGTAACTCTCAAAGTAGAAGCATGACATGAAAGAGTTAAAAACAAGTTCACACACACAAAAAAACAAGTTCACTTGCCATTTACTGTTTTCAGGAAGTTAAATAACTAAGATAATAAGCCAAAAGGTGGGGGATAAAGTCTTGGAATCCTGATAACTCAGGGAGTCAAGAGAGAAGTAAAAAGAAGTCCTAGGGGGATGGTGAAAGTCCCAGGACAAGAGATGTGCACAGAAGAAGAAAATAACCAGCCCGTGTTGGAGAAGGGGGGATGGAAGGCTTCCAGAAAGAAAAATGTCTGGGATGGAAACGACATGTTAAACCGGTGATGGTATTCATATGCAGGCATACAGAAAATCAGTAAGATGAAAAAAGAACACTACTACAACTCAGGAAGGAGAGAAGGATATTTAAAAAAGGTATTAGGGTTCTGGCTTACAGGAAACAGTTTTTATGTAGTCATAAAATTATAAACCCTGATGATTGATATAAATACAAACATCAGGGGAAAAGAATTTATAATTCTAGGAATATGTAAGACTACTTAAGTCTGAAGTCTTATTTGACTAAGTCATACTGTTCTCAAAATTAAAAACGTAAATCACACTGTGCCCTCCTGTTGAATACAATAAATTTTATGAGAAATCCTGGAAGCTTTAACATTATTTATAGACTATTAAACTTGAGAAATGAGTACTTTTTGGGCTTAATACTGTCATCATTATGCCAATTATATTTTAGTAGGATCAATAAGGAATTTAGCATATAAAAATGGTTAACTTTCACTGTTTTTTTTTCTGTAGCTGTCTGTCATCTAGTGCTTCTTAGGATTCCCAGTTTCAACTTCCACAGAGTAGCCCCTGCCTTCACGTGGTTTACCTCGGTCAGGATATCAGCAGGAACTCCAGTAGCCATTAGGATAGTGCAGAGCTGCTGCAGTAAGCCACACTGGAACATAGCTTTCTGGCAGCTACTGGTGGCACCAGGAGGGTTGGTGGGAGATACCAGTACACGAACGAGCTGAGAAAGAAAGAGAAAACAAAATTTGTCTTTAAAGATTTTAGAAGTTTTGAGGGAAATTATCTACATAAACAAGAATATTTTTGTGAAGGATTCCCTCACCTACTCAGCCAGAGCTAGGTGCTCTTCCCTTCATGCTTTCACGGCACTAGTTCTGTTATAGTACATTGTACATTATTACGCCATTTGCTCCAGTTTGTCTTCTCCAGGTGATTGTGAGCTCCCAAACCAGACACTGCCTCAGTCACTTTTGTATTCCAGAGAATGAGCCCAGTATTAATCGTATATATTTTATTCAATAAATTAATGAATGAATATGTAACAGGGTGGCACATTTCTTATCAAATAAAGATGAACTACCTAATTAGAGAGTAGATCTGAAAACAGAATGGCTTGAGATGTGACAAATTCCCCTTAAACTGGAGATACTTAAAGAGAGACTAAAACTACAACTGAACACATGGTAGAAGATATCTGCATTAGGCAAGGGGTTCCTCATTGACTACTAATGCTAATTAAATCCTTATGGGGCAGCCAGGGTGGCTCAGCAGTTTAGCGCTGCCTTCAGCCCGGGGTATGATCCTGGAGACCCAGGATGGAATCCCATGTCAGGCTTCCCACATGGAGCCTGCTTCTCCCTCTGCCTGTGTCTCTGCCTCTCTCTCTGTGTGTGTCTCTCATGAATAAATAAATAAAATCTTTTTAAAAAAAATCCTTATGGCTCTACGATTAGCTGAACCTGAACATGGAAACTGAGAAACATAAAAAAATGTCACCCCAAATATGCGTGTATAAAATCTTATATATTAAGATCAAATGGGAAATTTATGACAATACTTTATTAAATGGGTTAATACATTGATGTCACTACAGAGAGGCTTTAGGATTACCTATTGGTTCATATCCTTAGACCTTTCCAGTTAGGCCTCCATGGTTTTTTGTTTTTTTTAATTTATTCTCCTCCTACCCTTATGTGAAAAAATACATATATTTAAAGCAAATACCAAGCTAGATGTCAGTTCTCCCATAAATATTTCTTTATGCATCTCTACCTAAAAAAGATATTTATTTATTTATTAGATTTTATTTTATTCATCAGAGACCGAGAGAGAGAGAGAGAGAGAGGCAGAGACATAGGCAGAGGGAGAAGCAGGCTCCATGCAGGGAGCCCGATGTGGGACTCAATCTTGGGTCTCCAGGATCACGCCCTATGCTGAAGGTGATGCCAAACCACTGAGCCACCTGGGCTGCCCTAAAAAGGATTTTAAAAAACATAATCATCATGCCATTACTGTACTTAACTAAATAAACAATAATTCCTTAATATCATCTAATAGCAGTTGAGTATCTTTATTGATGATGTAAAAAAAGAAAAGATAATTATCAATTTTCTAGATGACAGAAAAGTAGGAAAAGGTGACCGAAGAACGAGGGAATACTTAATATAAGGATAAGAAAACAATGGAAAGACTTAATAACAACATTAAAATATGTAAAATACCATAAGGAATGGACTTGTATTTTCCCAGAGAGCAAAACAAGGGGACGCTTGCAGGAGCTTTATCAAGACAGATTTTGACTCATTATACAGATTTTTAAAAAAAAATTTTTTAAGATTTTATTTATTTACGAGAGAGAGAGAGAAAGGCAGGGACACAGGCAGAGGGAGAAACAGGCTCCATGCAGGGAGCCCTACATGGGACTCGATCCTGGGTCTCCAGGATCGCACCCTGGGCTGAAGGTGGCGCTAAACCGCTGAGCCACCTAGGCTGCCTGGATTAAGTTTTTAATAACTAGAATTACCCAAAAATGAAAAGGATTCTCTCATAAGGTAATGAGCTTTCTGAGAGTTGCTGGCAGTATCTGACCAAAAAAATGGTATATCAGCGTATATACATGCCTATAGGAATAGGAGGTGGAACTAGTCATAACACTATCATTCCAGGACAAAATTAAAATGTTTTATGACCAAAAAACTTTTCAAAAAGATGCTTTCCCCAAATTTAATCTGTAAAATCTGAATAAAATATCCTCAAACACATCAAATTCAACTTTTAGAATTTTTGAAATCAATCATGATTTCAACTGCAAAGATGAATAATTTCAGTTAGGATGTTATCTATCCAAATAGGACTGTTTATCATTTTTTATGCATTTTCATTTGGTGTGTAATAGAGAACTGGAAGTACAAGCAACCCTACATAAAACAGGTCAAATAGCAGAAGATAACCTGTTCAGCCTGTGAAGTCATGAATGTATCAACTACTCAATCTTTGAGATGAAGAATATATTAAATTGAATCAAAATCAGTTTCTTTATTTTGAAGTTTATGTTTAAGATTTTATTCACTTTTTATTAGTCAAGAATACTCAAAGAACCAATTTACTATGTACCTAAAATACTATATATTTTTGTTGATATTCAGCATTCTAGTCTACGTTTTTCGTGGTAAAACAACTTTACTTTTTAGAGAGTGCTACTTTCTTACATAGTACTCTAAACTATAAAATATGCGTGGACTCCTCCAGCACTTTAAATCTTCTCTGCTTGGCAAGATATATATGTTTTTGCACATCACCAGATCCTTTCACTGTCTAATCCCGTTTTGAAAGAGGAATTTCCTTTATTAAGGAAGTGGTATTGAGCAAAGATACCAAGTTCAGTATTTTGAAAGTAACAAAACTAACACAGTCTCGAAATGTGTAATACTAACATGTGAAAATAGAAACGAAGTGGGGAGTATAAACTAGATTTTATCCATGTTCTCCTGTAGAATATTTTCCTAATCATTTTTAGGCGTATTTTATATAGCTAGTTACCTGTATAGGGTAACTATAATTTATTATCTAAATTGGGACCCTTTAGATGTGGAGGATACTATAATAGTAATTACAAAATAGATACTAGCTGGCAAAATGGGGCATCTGGTCACCCTAATTATCCAATCAACCTACATAGCCAACTCCCAGGGCACGCAGCGATATTCAGACTCCAGTTACTAGAGAAAACATCTATCTAGTTTTGAGGAAAACAACTTCAGAGATGCAGGCACAGTTCAGAGATAGTCAAAGACCCACAATAATCACCAGAGAGTGAGTAAACTGGGAGGCTCGTGTATAAAAACTTAAAGGACTGAAAAGGAATAATGAAGAAGTAAAATACTTCAAAGAATTTCATATATTCTCTGATGCAGAAATCATTTGGGATCCTACTGTCTTCACTTTTACTGTCCATCACCACAAAGCTTTCACCATAAAGCTTAAATAAAATTACAGGTGATATGTCAGTTTAACTTGTGTCAGACTCTAAAACAGTTTATTAGTCTTTGGGGGCAGGCACATTATCATTCATTTCCTAGTAGTCAGTGCCTAGCTTTCAGTAAATGTTTACTGAATTAATTTATTTGCTGAACGTAATATTCTGAACATTAAAGCTTTAAATGAAGAAAGCAAATTTTAAAAATTCAAATCAATAATCTAACCTATTATTCTCTGAGTGCAAAACCATCAAGACACTATAAATTTGGATTTGCTTTAAAAAAAATCCAGCAGGGCAAGAGAGGGGAATAAAAGATGAAAAAAACTTGCCAGTTGTTAATAATTATTGAAGCTGAGTGATGGGTGTATGTAATGGGGGTGGGGAGTCGGAGGTTAATGGCAGAGGATCTTTGAGCGTAACTGCAAATCTTTATATTAGGTTTTTTTAAGCCCATCTGAAACCAACTCAACATCCTAAATTTATCAAACATAAGCAATCTTCTTTTTGAAAGGAACATTGTCAAAATTCTTATGACATTTATGTCTAACTACAGTATACCTGTAGCATTACGTGCAGATTAGTCACTTTCTGCGCAGACCAGCCAGAATTTTCATCTCCAACATCAAACCAAGGTTTCATACGTTGAATATATGAGCCTTCTTTAAAAAAATTTTGATTGGAATTGTTGTTTTTTAACAAGTTTTGGAGCAAAATCAGACAATCTTCTACCACTATACCTGAGGAAAGAATGTAAAATTAGAGTGTTAAGGCTGATAAAACCTGAAGGAAAATTCAACCCCCAAACACTTTGGGGGGATGGCAGAGGATCTTTTTTGTTTTTTAAAGATTTTATTTATTTATTTTAGACACAGAGTGCATGCACATGTGTGTGTGTGCAGGGGAGGAGCAAAAAGGGAGGGAGAGGGACTAGCAGACTCCACTCCATGCTGAGTGCAGAACCTGAGGCTATGCTCCATCTCACGACCCTGAGATCATGACCTGAGCTAACATCAAGAGTCAGATGCTTAACTGACTGAGTCACCCAGATCCCCACAACCAAATACTTTTAAAAAGACAAATCTCTGAGCTGAGCATTTCTTCAGTATGGCAAGGCAGACAGAAAGCCTGACTCCTGATGGCCACAGACCACAAGCTGTGTGCTCTTTCTCAGGTCCCCACTGATGTCTTGACCATTCTGTTCAACTATCCACTCCCCTCAGTAACTCATATTTTTTCTTCAGATCCCAGATTAAACATCAAGACCTGATGACCAGGTTAGCATCATCATGATCCAGCTACATACTTTCACAAAAACCTGCTCCTTTTATTACTTAGTATCTGTCTTCTCTACTAGATTATAATTCATAAAGACAGGGATGTGAATGCCCTACTAGGATACAGTGACTTACTCTATATCCTCAGCAGAGACAGAGACAAGATATCAAGTCTATAATTATCAGGTCACTACTAAATATTTGTTGAATGAATCAATCATATCTTAAAAATTTTTTATTATTTTTTTAAAAGATTTTATTTATTTATGAGACAGAGAGAGAGAGAGAGAGAGAGAGAGAGAGGCAGAGACACGGGCAGAGGGAGAAGCAGGCTCCATACAGGGAGCCTGATGTGGGACTCGATCCTAGAACCCCAGGATCACACCCTGACCTGAAGGCAGATCCTCTACTGCTGAGCCACCCAAGTGTCCCGAATCAATCATATCTTATTTAATCTCTAAGAAGCACCTGACATTGTTGTCTTGCTGTCTCTTTCTAGAAACTTCCTCTTCCCGTGGTTTCTCAAACACTAACCACTCTCTTCTGTTCCTTACAAATTTCTGACCACTCTTCTGGCCTTGCTATTGGTCCTGATTTCTGCTATCCATTTATTCCTATCTCTGCTTATTAACATACTATGCTATAGGGTACTTTTATCCACACTACAGCCTACATTAGTATATTTAAGCTTAAAGTTCACCAACTAATCTCTACGAAATGCTAGTTTAACCAAGGATCTGCTTCCTCAAGAATATGACTGATGCTAGATGTTCACAGCTAGTAGGTTCCTCTGTGCAGTACACCTACACTTTTACTCCTATTAGAGTTTTATGTTTACAAAAATCAGTTCCTTTTTTTTTTTTTTTTAAACTAACAGAGTTTATTTGGGGGGCACTTGAGTGGCTCAGTTGGAAGAGCATATGACTGTTGATTTCAGGGTTGTCTGAGTTCAAGCCCTATGTTTAACATAGAGATCACTTAAATAAAACTTAAAAAAAAACTTTATTTTTTAGAGCAGCTTTGGTTTACAGAAAAACTGAGCAATAAATTAAAAGGAATCCCCATATGCTCTCTCCTTCTCAGTTTCCCCTATTACTAGATAGCATTAGCATGGTGCATTTGCTATGACTGATGAATGAATACTGATATATTATTAAAGTCCACATTTTAAATTAGGGTTCACTCTGTGTTGTTTGGGGTTTGGCATATTAGTTTTGACATACATATATCATGATGTATCTACCATTACAGTATCATACAGGATAGCTTCACAGTTACAACTACTCATTTCTCTTTCCCCAAATGCCTGGTAACCATTTATCTTTTTACTGTGTTTATAAAGTTTTGCCTTTTCCAGATGTTATATTTCACTTAATATGCATTTAAGATTCCTTTATGTCTTTTCATTGCTTAAGTTTTATTGTTGAATAATAATTAATAATAATGATAAATTTACTGTCTGGATGTACCAGTTTACCCACTCAACTACTGAAGGACATCTTGATTGCTTGTAAGTTTTAACAGCTATAAATAAAGCCACTATAATATTCCTGTGTAGGATTTTGTATGGATATAATTTTTACACTCATTTGGGTAAATACCAAGGAGTGTGATTATTGGATCATATCATAAGAGTATGTTTGGTTTGGTAAGAAAATGCCAAGCTGTCTTCCAAAGTGAGTCATTTTGCACGAGCAATGAATGACAGTTCCCATAGCTCTACATCCTTGACTGCTTTTGGTACTAGTGTTCTGGATTTTCACCAATCTACAACAGGTGTATAGTGCTATCTCAATGTTTTAGTTCGTATCTCCTTAATGATTTATGATGCTGAACATCTTTTCATATGCTATTTTCCATCTATATGTCATCTTTGGTGATGTTTTTGCCCATTTTTAAATTGGGTCATTTACTTATTGTTGAATTTTAAGAGTTCTTTGAGTATTCTGGATACAAGTCCCTTCTCAGGACTATATTATGCAAATACTTTCTTCCAGCATGTGGTTCATCTTTTCATTGTCTTAACAGTAAAGTCCCATGTATCAATTTTTTCTTTCATGGATCAAGTCTTTGGTATTGCATCTAAGAATAAATTACTTTGTAATTTACAAATCTACCATGCTATTTATACTAGTTATTAATGAACTATTATATAAATTGCCAAATAACTGTCCCCCCTAATCTGCAGTTTCACTTTCTGAGGTCTCAGTTATTTGTGTCAAGTGCCATCCAGAAGCAGATGATCCTCCTCCTGATTTAGAGTCAGAAGGTTAATAACAGTAGCCTAATGCTACATCACAATGCCTACATCATGCACCTCATCACAGACATCATTTCATATCATCATGAGAAGCAAGGTGATTACAGCACAATATTTTCAGAGACACAGAGGAAGTAAGATCATATTCATATAACTTTACAGTATATTGTTACAATTGTTGTATTTCATTATTAGTTGTTGTTAATCTCTACTGTGCCTAATTTATAAATTAAAATTTATTGTAGGTATGTAGGTATAGGAAAAAAATACCGTATATATTGAGTTTGGTACTATTTATGGTTTCAGGCATTCACTGGGGGTCTTGGTATATATTCCCTATAGATATGAGGTGATGACTATAATAACAGAGCTATTTTTATAAAAACTAAGTCTTTCACAAAACTCCGTGAAAGCAAGTCCTTAAGAACAGCTGTTGTTATATATAGGTAATGCATGTCTAAAAAAAACAAGAAAAGTCATTGTAAAAACCCATGAAGATCCTGCACTCCGCTTTAAGGAAACCAAAAAGCAAATCCTACAAGACGTATTATAGACATGATGTGAGAAAGATGCAGAAAGATGATGGAAAAACTCCAGTTGTTTGACTCATATTTGAAGAAAAGGTTCTGACTCTAACTCAAAAGATTTGTATATTAATGAATATTTAAAAAATTATTACATTTAACTTGAAATAAAATGTTTAAAAGTGTATATTTTAAATCCTGTTTAAAATCTGATTTAACCAGTCTGATCTCTCCAAATCAAAGGCTTCCTTACCTCATACTGCTGAACCACGTGGATCCTCATCTCCTAAGGAGGAACCACTATATCTGTCCCTTACACAGGACATTAAGTCCTCGTTAAATAAGATCTGCCATTAGAACCATCTAAAGGCTCTGGGGGAAAAAGAGAATGTCAAAGCCCTCACTGTAACTGACAGGTCTTCCCTCCACTGTGCAAAGTGAATTCTAGAGCCTTGAAGGCCACCATCATTTACAAGAAGCCACTGGAAATTATCTTAGCAATCCTAAAGAGTAGCTAATTCGACCTTGCCTTAAAATCCTATTTTCCTTGGTCACCTCTGAAAATATATGCCTTGCTAATCATTTATGCATTTCCATTTTCTCATCTTAGAATACTTAATCTTCTTTCAAACTCTTTCAAGATGCTACCTCAAACTCCCAAATGTTGGTTAATAAAACCTACTAAACCCTCAATTACTTCATGAAACATTTTTTTTCTTTAAAGAAGCTGCCTTACCCTGTTAACATTCTGAAGCACAGCCAGTTCATGCTCTCAATCCCATATATCTTAGTGTCAGAACATGGAATCTATGATCATTCCAGCCCAGTGTACTTTCCAGAGACCATAGTTCCTCTGCCTTCTCACAAAATCTCCTGTTTCCTTGAGGATCAGGCCATCTGTCCATACCACCTCTTATCACTCCTCATTACAGTTATGTTAACAAAAACGTGGTTACTACTTTGTCCACTGAAAACATTGCTGGCATTTTACTTAAAATCTTCTTTCTCTACTTTCTACCGTCACTCTTGATTTCAAAGACAATCCATCTAATATCTGGACTTCTCAGTTCCTTGGCCTCATCTTCAGAGAGAATTCTCACTCCATTACTAAAACCTCCCATCTTTCCAGCTCAAGTATTCCCAACATATCTGTTCTATGATTTCTCTGAGATTTTCAACCCATCAACAAGTTTTCTTTCTTCCTTTTTTGAAACCCCCTCTGTCTTTATTTCCTTCCCTATCTAGTTTATATTATACAGCTGTTCATTTCTTTACTCCGTAGATAACATACTAAGTTCTTGTTTTACTGTCTTTTCATAGCACCTCCTGAAAAACACACAATCCTGTGAAAAATTAACTGCTTGGCTTTTTATCTATATCACCTAGGCAGCTGAATATTGGAAGGAGTGGGGGGACAGAATCACTTAATCAAGCGGTGCTGTAAAATCCAGTGAAAACCCTCAAAAAGGGCCTTTATCCCTGCCTGGAAATCTTCCTCATTACAACAGCTAGCTCTCCTATTCTCCAAAAGACTTTTTACCTACTCCATAATTCTCAACTATGTCCTTCTCTTTCATTCTTAGCATATGACTCTACTTTCGTTTCAGCTCACTATCACCAAATCTGAAAAAGGACCTACATCTCCACCTGTGCCTTCCCTGTTATGATGGAAGATGTGCCTCTTTTCCGATCTTAAAAATAAACTCCTACCCCTAGTCTGGATTACATTCCTTCCTCCTTTTTTAGGTATTATGTACCACTGATTAACCATCCTTTCTCTCTCGTGTACCCTCCTCCTTTTCAACTTGCTTATACTGGTTGCAGTCTCTCTCACTTTAAAGAAAAGATTCTCATAGATTAAAGGAGAATAATCTGATGATCTCCATAGATGCAGAAAAAAATTCACTAAAATTCAATATTCATTCATGATAAAAACTCTTAGCAAAAATCAAACTTAAAAAATCAAACTTAGGGATGCCTGGGTGGCTCAGCGGTTTAGTGCCTGCTTTCAGCCCAGGGTGTGATCCTGGAGTCCTGGGATTAAGTCCCACATTGGGCTCCCTACATGGAGCCTGCTTCTCCCTCTGCCTGTGTCTCTGCCTCTGCCTCTCTCTCTCTCTCTCTCTCTCTCTCTCTCTGTGTGTCTCTCATAAATAAATAAATAAAATCTTAAAAAAAAATCAAACTTAATGGTGAGACATCAGCATTCTTATCAAAGTCAGCAGCATTCAACACTATTAAAGATTCTAATTAGAGCAAAGAGACAAAAATGAAAAGTGGTACAAGAATTAAGAAGAAAAATGATTACTTTTATAAGCAGAATATACGATTGTCTACACAGAACGCCTTACAACTAATGGTTTAATAAGATGGTTAGACATAAGATCAACATACAAAAATCAAGTAGTGACCACTTTGAGAATGTAATGGAAAAAGATCCCATTCATATGGTAACAAAAACTGTTAAGAAGCTAGAGGTCAATCTAATAAAAAAAAGGTGTAACACTCTTGCTCAAAATTATAAAACATGACTCAAAGATCTAAAAGAAGATCTGAAAAAATTAAGAGATAGACTTAGGTTCACAAATGAAAAAGTCAATACATACAGATGACAATACTCCTTAAATTAATCTGTAAACCCAGTATGTTTCCAATCAAAATTCCAAAGGGGTTGCCTGGCTGCTCATTGGTAGAGCATGCGACTCTTTTGGGGTTTTGAGTTTGAGACTCACACTGAGTGCAGAGGTTACTTAAAAATAAAATATATATACACACACACACACACACACACACACACACACACATATTTACACTTAATATATAGAACTTGACCAGCAAACAAATTTCATTCAAATGAAAG
Source organism: Canis lupus familiaris (assembly GCF_011100685.1). Taxonomy (NCBI): domain Eukaryota; kingdom Metazoa; phylum Chordata; class Mammalia; order Carnivora; family Canidae; genus Canis; species Canis lupus. Next base: position 39,830,351 of record NC_049253.1, read on the forward strand.
AACAAAAGGAAATGGCATGCTAAGGCAATTGTGATGAGTGCTTCATAATTCATTCAGATGACCAAAATATATTTCTCAGATTTATTTGATCTTCATCCACAGTTCCTGAAAACACTTCAGAGCCATAAAGGTGAAATGGATATACTGCTATTAATGAAGGTGATTTTGATCTACCTCACTGAAGGGCAGGCAGGACCAACCATGTGACCACAGAGTTGGAACTTTCAGGCCCCCCAAAATACTCCTCCCACCTCTGGGGAGAGGGGTAAGGCTAGAGGTTGAATCATCTAATGCCTGATGACTTAGTCAATCATGAATTTTTAATAAAGACTCCATAAAAACCCAAGACAGTTTTTCACTCCATCTTTTCAGAGAGCCTCTACACTTAGGGAACCAGAACGCTTCCACCACATGTCATTGAGCTGGGACTCAAGCTTCTTGAGGATAGAAGCTCCTTTGTTTTGTAAATTTGATACGGTGAGCATTTATTACTTCTATAATTAATAAATAAATTTTATATTAAAAAGATTTTATTAAGAGTACCGTTAGAGTCATCTGTTCGGGTATAGGGGTCTTTCATGACTGTAAAAATTTATCATGGGTTAAATCTTATTCTTATTTGCACTCTAGGTCAGAGTAGCAGTTACTAGTTAAGCTGTACCAGTTTTGAGGTAAATGTGCTGCCAACCACAAGCATGTGAGGCTGGGTCTTATCACTGAAGGAGGCCATTCAAATGACTTTCTCAGAGAATCCATATCAAAATGACTTTGCTAGAGTTCCCGCATAACTATACGGAAAGTATAATAACTTTGTCTAGAATATATTTTGATGTGAGAAATCTGGTCCAAATTGTCATTTTTAATGAGTCAGTTTCTTCTGATTTTTATTTTTATTTTTTTGTAAAGATTTTATTTATTTATTCATGGAGACACAGATAGAGGCAGAGAACAAAACACTGCTAGCATTTGGGCATATTCCCTTCCTGTATATCTTTATGGGGGAAGTACTAACTATAATTTTTACTGGTTATAAAAATTCATTATAGGCATTAGAAGATCTCAAACTTCAGAGTACTTAAAAGGTCACGTGGGTTGATTCTGAGTGTATTACTAGCGGGACTTAGCAATCTGTTATTTTCCATAAGCCCTACATGATTCCTGTTCAAGAAGTTCTGCATCAAACTTTAACGTGGGGCATCTGGGTGGCTCAGCCAAGTAAGCATCTGACTCTTGATTTCGGCTCAGGTCATGATCTCTGAGTCCAAATATAAGTCTTTGTGGACAGCTTAGATTTCTTCTCAGAAGTAGAATTTTTTTTTAAGGATTTTATTTGTTTATTCATGACAGACACAGAGAGAGAGAGAGAGAGAGAGCGAGGCAGAGACACAGGCAGAGGGAGGGGCGGGCTCCAAGCAGGGAACCTGACGTGGGACTCAATACTGGGTCTCCAGGATCACACCCTGGGTTGAAGGCGGCACTATACCGCTGGGCCACTGGGGCTGCCCCCAGAAGTAGAATTTTTGTTCAACAGGTATAAACATTTTTTTTTAAGGTTCTGAATATATATTGCTGAATACAGGGCAAGTCTTTGGAAAGCAAGTTATTCATTTGAAATACATGTAATTAAAATGCAATTATTTAACGAAAAAAAAAAAAAAGAAGCTCCTTTGTTCAGGACCTCCCCCTATTTATCTCTTCACCTGGCTGTTGATTCATATCCTTTAATAAGCCAGTAAACAAAAGTGTTTCCCTGAATTCTGTGACTTAGGTCAGAAGCACAGGTAACAGCCTGGGCCTTGACTGTCATCTGAAGGGGGAGGTAGAGGGTAATTTTTGTAGGACTAAATCCTCAACCTGTAGAATCTGATGCTATCTATGGGTAGACAGTGTCAGAACTGAGTTGAATTCTCAAATACCCTACTGCTATCTAACACTGGAACTGGATCCAGGAACCAGGCAGTATAGAGGATTTTTCTTGTAAGAGATTATGAGGTACAGTTATTTAAAAAGTGTGGTTTTCATGGAGAGGGAGACAAATGGAACAGAGCAGAACTCAGAAACAGTCCTTCACACTTATGGACACATTACAAATCTCATACCATCATTCAAATGCAAAACACATGTTAATTAAATATAAAAGACAAAATTGCAAAGCCTTTAGAAGAAAATGATGAAAACTCTCTTTACAACCTTGACATAGAGAAATTCCTCCCACGTGTGCACTCTCTCCCTCTCTTAAATAAATAAATAAATAAATAAATAAATAAATAAATGAAAATGTAATCTTAAAAAAGGCCAATATACATGATTATGTTAAGAATTTAATAGAAATACTATAACTAGATGAGAAGATAATTGAAGCATGTATAATTAACAAAGAATTAGTATCCAGAATACATAAAGAACTCTTAGTAATCAACTGGAAAAGGAAAAATAGGGCAACCCAGGTGGCTCAGCAGTTTTAGTGCTGCCTTCAGCCCAGGACCTGATCCTGGAGACCCGGGATCGAGTCCCACATCTGGCTCCCTGCATGGTCCTGCTTCTCCCTCTGCCTCTCTCTCTCTCTCTCTCTCTCTGTCTCTCATGAATAAATAAATAAAATCTTTAAAAACAAAAAAGAAAGGAAAAATAATCTTACATTAAAATGGTCAAGCAGGTAATTCAGAGGAGTAAAAGACAAACCAACCAACAAAATCAGATGGCATAAACACCCATGAAAATATGCTAATCTCATTAGTTTATGAAAAGTGAAAATCTCAATGAGATATCATCTCATACCCCTCAAACTGGCAAGCAAGGATTGACAAAAAAGTGAAGAAAAAGAAACTTAAAAAAATACTGCTGATAGATGTATAAACTGAAAAAAACCACTTAAAGCCATCTGGTAATATGTGGTAAAGATGAAAAAAGTATAATTTTATTTGTAGATATACAGTGTAGAGAAACTTCATATACAAGTAGACACATAAGGACCATTTACAACAATAGTTTGCTAGCAAAAATAGATACAGCCTAATTGTCAACTCAATTAAAAAAAAAATCACGGGCACCTGGAGGGCCTGGTGGGTTGAGCATCTGCCTTTGGTTTGGTCTGTGATCTTGGAGTCCTAGGATTGAGCCCCATGTCAGGCTCCCTGCTCAGTGGAGGGTCTGCTGATCCCCCCTCTCTCCCCCGACTCATGCTCGCACGCGCTAATAAATAAAATCTTAAAAAAAATAGATCATAGAATATTCATACTACTGAATAATACATAGTACTTAAAATGAATAAACTAAAGTAATATGTATCAAGGCAGCCCCTGTGGCCCAGCAGTTTAGCACCACCTTCCGCCCAAGGCATGATCCTGAAGACCCAGGACTGAGTCCCATGTTGGGCTCCTTGCGTGGAGCCTGCTTCTCCCTCTGCCTGTGTCTCTGCCTCTCTGTGTCTCTCATGAATAAATAAATAAAATCTTAAAAAAAAAAAAAGTAACATATATCAACATGGATAAATCTGAAAAACATGATGTTGGATAAAAACAGCAAGTTATAAAATTATATTCAAAAGTATACTTTTTATCTAGTTTAAGAATGTGTAAAATAATGCTATATATGGTTTATTAATATATGATATGTGTGTGTAGAATCACACAAATACATGTTAAAAGTATAAAAACAGGGGCGCCTGGGTGGCTCAGTTCGGTAAGCACCCAACTCTTGATTTCCACTCAGGCCATGATCTCAGGGTTGTGATATTGAGCACTACATTGGGTTCCATGCTCAGCACAGAGTCTGCTGGGATTCTCTCCTTCTCCCTCTGCTCCTCTCCCCACTCATGCACTTTCTCTGTCCCCACCCCCCAAAATCTTTTTTTTTTTAAAGTATAAAAACACTCACTGGATGGGAAAACAAAATCAAAATACTATAATTTTAGAGAAGAAGGCAGAGTAACGGAACAGTTACATAAAGGACTTAACTATCTGTGGCATTTTATTTCTTTAAAAAAATCTAAAACATGTATAGCAAAATGTAAATAATAGAACTGGACAATAGGTACAAGTGTTTCTTACATTATTTCTGTTTTCAGTATGTTTGAAACATTTCATGTCAACAAAAAATTGAAGAGGCTAAAAATCATTTCCTATTAATTTCCAGTTCACATTATTTCTGTTTTCAGTATGTTTGAAACATTTCATATGTCAACAAAAAATTGAAGAGGCTAAAAAACATTTCAATCTCCAGTTCCTATTCACCTCTCTCTCTTGACTTTTCCAAATTCTTTGTATGCGTTTTCTCTACTATTCTATTTTCTCACTTCTAATTCACTCCTCTTAACACTGCAATATGGATTCTGAGGCAATCATTATACTCAATTGCTCTCCCCAAGGTCATCAATGATATCCATGTTATAAATCCCAAGGTGCAGGGACACCTGGGTGGCTCAGTGGTTGAGTGTCTGCCTTCAGCTCAGGGCATGAACCTGGGATCTGGGATCGAGTCCCACATTGGGCTCCTTGCAGGAAGCCTGCTTCTCCCTCTGCCTGTGTCTCTGCCTCCCTCTGTGTCTCTCATGAATAAATAAATAAAATCTGTAAAAAATGTATTATTTTAAAAAATCCCAAGGTGCATTTCTGCCCTTGTTTGACATCTTTGCAGCTTCTAACAATGCTATCCCACTCCCCAGACCCTCCTACAGTGATTTTCCTCTCTTTCAGCCCTCAGTCTCTTTCACCAAGACTTGCTCCTCTATCTCTTAACATTAGTACAGCTTAGGTTTTGTTTGAGCACTTCCCTTCTCGCTCCTTACTCATCCAAACGGACTCATCTAATCTTTAACCTCATTTATCTAATTTTGTTTCATCTATCATTTATATTGTAAGTACTCAAATCTTTATCTTCAGGCTGCCCTTCTCTCCAGATTAATATAGCCAAATATCAACTTCAACTATATTATTCAATTTGCTAATCTCAGTACAGTCAATGCAAATAAACATTTTCTTCTCCAACCTTAGTGCTAGGTTTTCAGATCAATCTCTCATTGATTATACACACAAGTACAAATGCTGAATTAAAAAAAAAAAAAGTCTTGTTGGGACACCTGGGTGGCTCAGCGGTCGGGCATCTGCCTTCAGCTCTGGGCATGATCCTGGAGTCGCGGGACTGAGTCCCACATTGGGCTCCCTGCATGGAGCCTGCTTCTCCCTCTGCCTGTGTCTCTGCCTCTCTCTGTGTCTCTCATTAATAAATTAAAAAAAAATTTTTTTTTAAAGTCTCAGGAGCAATAAAGAATTGAAAGTTTAGCAGGCTAACTCTGATAAGAAAATGAGTATTTAGAGAGGTAAACAAGTATAAATACCTTTTGGCTGGAAGTATATTTCTCAATCTTAAAAAACCTAAAACTTTTATTTTGATAGACTGATGGGGCAAGGGAAAATAAATCAAACCCAAGAGTATACACAAGGTGGGAAAGGAATCTAATTGCAAATTCTCCACTAATAAGCTGAGACTTCAAAGGGCTATGTCCTCAGGGTGAGAATAACCAAAATTTTTCTAATCCTTATAGATCTTAGAGCTTGGTTTTGAATTGCCTAAGTGGTCTAGGAACTCTCAAGCCTTAAACCTGGACTAAGTTGATCCCAGATAAACTGCACTCCCAGGGCCTGGCAGAAACAACTATGTTTTCTCTAAAAGAAATTATCTCCACCCTAGGCTTCAAATTCCTATGAATAATTCTGTTAAATAAAACATAACACATAATCAAAGATAATCACACATACAGAAAACATTATAAAATGTATAAGAACCAACAGAGCAAAAGTTCCCGATCCACAAAGACCTGAAATACTGGGACCACTAGACACAGACTATGAAAAATTTGTTTCTTGTGTTTGAAGAAGTAAAAAGTTAGTTGAAAATATCTGCAGAGAGAGGTGCCGGAGTTGTGCAGTCGGCTGGGCATCTGACTCTTGGTTTTCACTCAGGTGGTGATCTCAGGGTCGTGGCATCAAGCCCCGGTTCATCGGAGGGTCTGCTTAGGATTCTTTCTCTCTCCCTAGCCCTTTGCCCATCCCCCTGCTCACACGAACTCTGTTAAATAAATACATACATACATACATACATACATAAATGTTTAAAATAAAGAAAAGAAAAAATATCCGTAGAGAAAAGTAAATTATAAAAAACTACACAGCAAGTTTCCTAAAGAACCAAACAACTTCCAGAAAAGAGAAATTAAAAATTCAATGGATGTACGTTGACTTAAACTTACCTTTCACAATATATTAAGTCAAATCATGTTGTATACCTCACACTTGTAGGTCAACTGTGTTTCAGTAAAAATGAGGGAAAAAGAATCTCTCAATAGACATGTTTAACAGCAGATTAAATATAGGTGAAGATGAATAGTTTATTTTTGCTTTTGTCATCAAAATAAAAAGCTTTTGCACAGTGAAGGAAAATCAACAAAATTTAAAAGGCAACCTACAAAAAGGGGTATTTGCAAATGACATACCTTTAAAGGGTTTGTTTCTATAAAGAACTTATAAAACTCAATATCCCAAAAAAGTAATCCAATTACAAAACAGGCAGAAGACACAAAGAGATGATTTTCCAAAGAAGATATCCAGATGGCCAACAGACACATGAAAAGATGCTCAGTATCACTTATTATCAAGGAAATACAAATCAAAACTATAATGAGATTTCACCCATACCTGCCAGAAAGGCTAAAATCAACAAGACAAAAAAACTACAGGTGTTGGTGAGGATGGGAAAAAGAACACTCCTACAACTGTTGGTGGGAATGCAAACTGGTACAGCTGCTCTGGAAAACAGTATATACGTTACTCAGGTTAAAAACAACTACCCTGGGATGCCTGGGTGGCTCAGCAGTTGAGTGTCTACCTTTGGCTCAGGGCGTGATCCCAGAGTCCCAGGATCGAGTCCCGCATTGGGCTCCTTGCAAGGAGCCTGCTTTTCCCTCTGCTATGTCTCTACCTCTCTCTGTGTGTCTCATGAATAAATAAATAAAATGCTTAAAACAAACAAAAAACCACAACTACCCTATGATCCAGCAGTGGCACTACTAAGTATTTACCCAAAGAATACAAAAATACTAGTTCAAAAGGACACATGCACCCCAATGTTTTTATTTATAGCAACATTATCTCTAATAGCCAAACTGTAGAAACAGCCCAAGTGTCCATTGACTGATGAATAGAATAAGATGTGGTGTATATATATATATACACACAATGGAATGTTGTACTCAGCCACAAAAAGGAATAAAATCTTGCCATTTGCTCCACATGGATGGAGCTTAGAAAAAGACAAACACCATATGTGGAATTTAAGAAACGAAATAGATGTTCATAGGGAAAAAAAGAGAGAGGCAAACAAAGAAACCAAACTCTTAACTCTAGAGAACCAACAGCGGGAGGTGGGTGGGTGGATGGGTTAATAGGTGATGGGGATTAAGGAGTGTACTTGTGATGAGCATGGGATGATGTATGGAAGTGCTGAATCACTATATTGTACACCTGAAACTAATATCACATAGTATATTAACTATCTGGAATTTAAATAAAAACTTAAAATAATAAATAAGTGTAGGTGAAGAAAGAACTGTTGAAATAGATAACAGGTCAGAAGTAATAAACCAGAATAGAGCTTGGAAAGACAAAAAGATGGAAAACACAGAAGAGAAAGTAAAATAAAGTGAGAGTCAAATCAGATGACAGAAAACTTGATTCTGAGTTTAGAAAGATAGGAAAAAATGTAGCAGAGCAGTATTTGAAGAGAGATAGCTGAGATTTTCCAGAAATGATGAAAGACACCAACCTAGATTCCAGAAGCCTAACAAATTTCAAATAGGATAAATAAGAAATCCATACTCTGCAAACCATAATGAAAGAAAGAATATAATGAGTTCTCATTTCTCCCTCTAATGGCATTCCCTAGAAGTTAACAATTTAGTGAGCACAAAAGGAATCTCTCTAAATCAATCTCATACTATACCTCCATCACTGTTCCCCTCCTCTGTAATAATGTCCAGTAGTCTCTCAAAAGCATTTTCAAAAGCAACAATTTTCTGGATTGCTCCATTGCTTCTGGTTAGTGCCTGCAGTAGTAATACACCCTTATGGAGAAAAAAAGATAATGTTTAGTAGAGAACAACTTTTATAAGACATTTAAAAACCACAGATTTTAGAAGTGCAGAAATTTCACAGAGGTGAGCAGTATGCCTCTCTAAGATTATAAATCTCAAAGGGACAGGGCCTAGACTAGAATCCATGTTTACCAACTCCTAATTCCATTTCCTTTTCACTGCACAATATAAATATGCAACAATTCTTACATATTCATCAATCATTACTCAGCTTTAATCATGGCCTGAGAAAGCTGGGCACAATAGTGTGTCTCAGAGATGCTTTTGTATGTGCTTCACAATAGCAATGGTATGAAATTGTGAATTCAATAATATAAATCTACAAACATCATCACATTCTAGAACAGAAAATTCTATTCTCCTGTAATTATCTGGCCTCTAAATGCCCAAAACTTGATTCTAAGTCAATAGAAAAAAATAAAATAAAGTAAAACAATTCACAGCAGTCTTTGCTTCTGATTCTTAGTTTTTCTTAGCTCCCGTAAGCTGGATTTAATTTATATATTCTGCAACTTCTTCATTATCATTCAAGAAAAACTTGCTGTTACTCATTTCTATTTATTTCACCATTAAATAACAAGTATTTTGTAATAATACCATTTGCTGATTCTTTGAAACCACATTTTTTATGAAAACCGATTTTTTTTTTTGAAAAATGGTATTTTTTAGGGGAAAAAAAGGCAGATACTTGACAAAAAGAAGAATAGCAAAAGAGTAGTTCGAAAGTCCTAAAAAAGGCAAATTAGCTTATTGGGCAGATAAATATTCATATAAGACAAAAAAAAAAAAAAATTTAAAAAGCCCATGGCCTTCCAGACTTGTTCTACTCATTTTCCTGACTGCCAAGTCTCAAAAGTGAGATGAAAAAAAGGTAAAAGGGGTTATTTTCAGATGTCAAATTCTCCCACTTAATGCTGCCAACTCAAATTTAACCACTAACAAAGGGGGGAAGGAATGCTGTAGAAAGAACACTAAGGCTGAGTTAGATAAAGTGGGTTTTAAAAATGGTTGTCCTAGGGCAGCCCCGGTGGCCCAGCGGTTTAGCGCTGCCTTGAGCCCAGGGTGTGATCCTGGAGACCCAGAATTGAGTCCCATGTCGGGCTCCCTGCATGGAGCCTCCTTCCCCCTCTGCCTGTGTCTCTGCCTCTCTCTCTCTCTTTCTGTCTCTCATGAATAAAGTCTTTAAAAAATAATAATAAAAATAAAAAAAATAAAAATGGCTGTCCATACTAGTTGTGCAACCTTAACTAGATTACATAAATTCTGAATCTTAGGGATGCCTGGGTGGCTCAGCGGTTGAGCATCTGCCTTTGGCCCAGGGCGTGATCCCTGAGTCCCAGGATTGAGTCCCACATTAGGCTCCCTTCGTGGAGTCTGCTTCTCCCTTTGCCTGTGTCTCTGCCTCTCTCCTTGTCATGAATAAATAAAATCTTAAAAAAAAAAAATTCTGAGTCTTAGTATACCCATATGTAAAACAAGGATAATATCTTTGTCATAGGATTTTTATTAGAAGTAAAGGAGATAGGGCCGCCTGGGTGGCTCAGCGACTGAGCATATATGCCTTCGGCTCGGGGCGTGGTCCCATGGTCCTGGGATCAAGTCCCGTATCGGGCTCCTTGAGTGGAGCCTGCTTCTCCCTCTGCCTGTGTCTCTGCCTCTCTCTCTCTCTCTCTGTCTCTCATGAATAAATAAACTATTTAAAAAAAAAGAAGTAGTAGTAGTAAAGGAGATAAAATAACTTCTATGGAAGCTACCAGGTTTATATGTAAATGGCACTTATATTTTTTAAGTTCTCAATACACGTTTATTTTTTCTGACTAAAGAGATACACTGCTCTAATCAAACATACCCACTAAAACGCTATTAAGAATGAAAAGTATGGGCAGCCCCGGTGGCTCAGCGGTTTAGCGCCATCTTCAGCCCAGGGCCTGATCCTGGAGACCTGGGATCGAGTCCCACATCTGGCTCCCTGTATGGAGCCTGCTTCTCCCTCTGCCTGTGTCTCTGCCTCTCTCTCTTTCTCTCTGTGTCTCTCATGAATAAATAAATAAAATCTTAAAAAAAATGAAAAATATACTCATCGGTCATTTAAATTTAAAGTGAACACCAAATCCTTATTTAAAAACTGGTAATTAAAGGCATTTATCTGTTTATTCTGCTTTTCATGTATGAACTATACTTCAGAGTAACAAATTAGACTACTTGATGAAGTTCTTCTTTGCAGAAGATTATAGCTTAATAAGTGTGAAATAATGATAGAATTATAGAAATCATTGTTTTGCAATAATGATAGAATTATAGAAATCATTATTTTGCAACTCTCAACAAAATAACTGATTAAAGCAATGACTATTAATGAATGATCAGATAGAACTTATAAATCTGATGTAAGGTTGATAGAGGATTTATAATGGAGAGATCCAAATCAAATCCACTGATCACTAAAAATGAGACAGCCAAATATTACGTTTCCTTGTGTGTTGCAAAATTAAGTTCACTGTATCATCTAGGAAATATCTCAGCAAAGAGGTGAACCAAAACATAATCAAGGCCTTTAGATAAGTTAGCAGACATAACAATCGGATGTAATGTGAGAACCTTATCTGGACCCCGATCTGAAAAAAACCAACTGTAAAAAATATCTTGGACAAATGCAAAACCTGAATATGAAATGGTTCTTATTGAAACTGAGGACTAAGACATCATGGTTAACTTATTATGTGATACTGGCATTATAGTTCTATCAGAAAATATATATATAGCATGTATACTAAAGTATGTAATGGCAAAATTATATTGCTTGTTTCGATGCTTTTAAACATTCCAGTCATAAATAAAGGACAGTGGTGAGAGGAGGGGTAGATGAAACAAATATAACAAAATCTTGAAAACTGATAGGTTTAAAGGGCAGGTTTGTCTGTGTTCTACTTTTGTGTGTGTTTACATTTCTCATAATAAAAAATTCAATAACAGAACTACAGTCTATCACCTAGAAGTAAGCTGGTATCTCCTAGAGTTTTTCAATCTTTTTTTATAATTTTTAAGCACTAAGTATCCTAAATAAATAGGATAGTGTCAGTGCGCCTATAGTAAATGACCAACTAATTCTCTAATCCAGATAAAAATTAAGGTTTAAAATATAAAACATGGGCCTAAGAATCTTTAATGATATGCACCTAGGGAGGCTACTCAATGGTGACAACTATCATTGAATACAACTAGAAAGTTGGTTAAAAAAGCAAAAAGAAAATACTTTTTAAAGAATAAAAAAGAAAAAGACATGGGAGTGGAAAAAGGTAGTATATTGTTTCAGGCGATCACAGAGTGCCAATAAGAACCATCAGAGGTGCCGTTTAGTTGCCTCTGGTTTCTGGTGTCAACTGAGGTGTATTATGGTATGTTTTATTACATAAGGTTATAAGAGTAATTATCCACAAAAAATTCAAATGAACATGTTTACTAAACCCAAGAAAAGGTGGCAGTAAAACATAAAAACAAAGAATCTAGAGGTTAAATCCAAAATATAAACTTAATCCCTAATCTTAAATTAATGAAAAGCAACATAAAAAGATAATCTTTTTATCTGTGTCAAATAAAAACTGAGAAAAAAAGTAGGGTGCCTGGGTGGCTCAGTCAGGTTAAGTGTCCAATTTTTTAGCTCAGGTCTTGATCTCAGGGTTGTGAGTTTGAGCCCCACATTGGGTGTGGAGATTACTTAAAAATAAAATCTTTAAAAACATTTTAAGGGACACCTGGGTGGTTCAGAGGTGGGGCGTCTGCCTCCAGCTCGGGGTGTGGTCCCGGAGTCCCAGGATCGAGTCCTCCATTGGTTTCCCTACATGGAGCTGGCTTCTCCCCCTGCCTGTGTCTCTGTCTCTCTCTTTGTGTCTCTCATTAATAAATAAATTAATTTTAAAAAAAGGCATTATACTCTTGACCAAGTTGTAGATAACCACAAAAATGTTTAAGCAACAACAACAAAAAAATCAGTCAAACTTATATGCAAATAATAAAATCAATAATAAAAAAATAAATCAGAATGGAAAATAACTACAGAGTTATCATGCTCTATAGTTAAATGAAGATTACAAGGAAAATCATTTGAAATGCATATTCAATCAAGTAAGGTTGAGAATTCCAAACCTAATTCTTAAAGTTTACACAGTTCAACGTTTGGAGATATTTCCTTTACTCTTTCTGGAGGCAGAATTTGGTGTCAATATAACCTTTTAGAAGAGGATGAAAGAAATCCTAAACTTGTGGAAACCATAAATTTGAATACCAAAATAATCTATGCCAAAATATTAGATAATCAGGAAACAAAAAAATAATGTGATCCTACTGTATATAACTTTAAAAAGGTTTAAAGGATTGGCCAATACCCCCGTTTTCCAAATCTAAATTATGACACTGAATAAGGATCAACAAAGATTTCATTTGCAAAGAGATAGGAAAAAAAAGCTGCATATTCTTAGACTTCTTCGAATTTAACTTACATCATTACGTATGACTTCCCTGGAATCTGCTAATAAGTCCATTAATCTTGAAACACCTAGAACATATAACCATGTGAAAAACAGTGGCAGATCAAAAACAGAAACAGTGATTCAAATTATACAATTTATTAACACATCATTTTAGTCCCCTCTTTAGGAATGATCCTCACTTTTAAATCAAAAATTAAGGGATCCCTGGGTGGCGCAGCGGTTTGGCGCCTGCCTTTGGCCCAGGGCGCGATCCTGGAGACCCGGGATCGAGTCCCACATCGGGCTCCCGGTGCATGGAGCCTGCTTCTCCCTCTGCCTGTCTCTGCGCCTCTCTCTCTCTCTCTGTGACTATCATAAATAAATAAAAATAAATAAAAAATAAAATAAAAAATTAAGATGAGTCACTTACCCATGGGACTGACTAAAATGATTTGCTGCACCTGAGGTCCTAGCTGTTTTAAAAGAGAAGTAAGAAGCTTCACACCAGGCCAGCGGACATGGAAATCAAATTCCTGTAATATAAGAATTTAAAATATTTAGCATATGTAATTTACATTAAAAAAAATTTTTTTTTCAACTAATAGTACTACCAAAAACTACAAATAAACACAGTTTGGCAAATTTTTAACAAGTAACTTAAGAAATAAAAAGCGATAAAAAGAAAATAGTTAATATAAATTGATTAAACTGTTCCTGACTAGGTGAAATAAAAATGGAAATAAGCAGACAATATTTTTACAAATTATAGTCCTTAAAACATGCATGTGAATCTCTTGCAATTATACAACAAATTTCACCTTAAAAAGGTACGTATGTGCTTCCTCAGTAACACTCAAAAGGTAAAAAACAAACAAAAACTTATTAAGATGACAAAAACACCAAGATTCTTTATTTACCTCCAATAAAGATAACAGGAGAGTGACATTTTCCTGCTGCTTAATGAAAATTTCTGTAAACTGGCTTCCGAAATCCTCACTCTGCCTTGTGGAATTTTCTTCTGTAATATTCAAAGAAAAATGTTATTTCAATATGATGCTATGTTATTTTAAAGTATCCTTCTTGTTGAGGGTACTAAGTAGAAATGATAATTTTCTTAGAATAGTGTGGCCGGTCGTGATAGCACAATTATGCTGGAAAGATTATCCTTAAAATAATTTTCAATGTCACTTAAATAAAAGTTATTCTTTAAATGTTTAAATATGATATTCAAAGAAAAGACATCTAGATTTTCACATCTTTTCAAAGACTTTTTTTAGGTTAAACTTCTAATTAGGGCACAAGGGAGCTTAGTAGAGTGGCAGAGATATTCTATCTCAAGTATGATAGAGATTACACTATTATTCACATTTACCAAAACACATAGGACTATACAAATACAAAGAGTAAATTTCACTGTGTATAAATTATACCTTCAAACCTCCCTCCCTCTAAAAACATTATTGAACATAGAGTCCTTGTTGACTTGTTACTGTGTTAAATAATTTAATTATAAAATTAAACCAATCATCTGCATATTCTTCAGTATTTTTTCAAAAAATTAACATATATATGTATACTATAAAGTTAATTGGCAATAAAATCAGAATTTGACATTTAATTTTACATTTATTCCTTAAATTATTTTATAATTGTCCTTTAAGACTTAACAGTCTTTAGATTAAACTACGTATTGTTTCAATGTCAAAAAAATATAAAGGACCACTAAAAACTGAAGCAATAATTACCAAAGTAAATAATCATTTAAAATCTGCCTATGTTATATATGCAATTTAGAGATAGCAAATATACTACTCCCATTCCCTCACCCATGCCAGACACAACTAACTCTTTTCCACATATTGCTCCAGGCAGTGACTATAAACCAGTGGAGCTGGCAGTCAATACCCCTCAAATAGTTCTCTTCTAATGTGAGATTTTAATATTAATATACTTTAGAAATGGAAAAAAAAAACCAGATGATAGGAAAAGCAAAAACAATCCAACAGTGACAGTGATGATCACATCTAATTATTTGTAGAAAAAAGACGAGAGCAAAAGTAGAAGTGTTTTTCAATACTAAGTACCCAAATATGCTGGGTTTAGCCTTCAGAAACTCCAGGAAATATTTCTCTTATCTCGTGTCAGTAAAGGAATTAAATGTTTTCAGGCCTTCAAACTACACTACTTAAAAAAACTTCAATTTTGAAAGGATTACTCTGGCAGCTGTGCTGAGAACAGAATGTCAGGGGAACCAGGGGAAGAGAAAGACAATAATCAATAGAGACAAAAAGCAATAATCAAGGAAAGCAGTAAGAATGTCTTAGATCTTAGTGGTAATAATTTTTTTTTTTTTTTTTTTGAAATTTACCATTTACTGAGACGAAAAACACTGTGAAGAAACAAGCTGATTACAAAGAGAAGTTTCATTTTGGACACGTCAAGTATGTGACACATTATAAAGATTTGAGTAAAGATACCAAGTAAGCAGTTGGATAAAGCTAACCCTAGGTGTCATTAGAGAAGTTTGGGTTGGACATACACATGAGAGTGCTAACCATATAAATGATACTTAAAGTTACAGAACAGTATGATAAAGAGCATCCGTATAATACTTCCAGCTAACATCATACTTAATGGTGAAAGACTGAATTCTTTCCACTTGAGAGCAGTAAAGAGGCAAGAATATCCACTTTTACCACTTCTAGTCAACACTGTACAGGAGTGGCATAAGGTAGAAAAAAGAAATAAAAGGCATAACAGATTGGAAAGGAAGAAATAAAACTATATTTACAAGTGATATATTTATGTAAAAATCCTATGAAATCTATAAAAAAGCTATTAGAACTAACAAGTGAGGCGAGCATAATTATGGGATATAAGGTTAATACACAAAATTAACTGCATTTCTATATACTGGCAATGAAAAATTAGAAACCGAAACTTAAAAATAGTACCACTTAAAACAGCACCAAAAACTGTTACAGATTTAGGGATAAATCTGACAAGAGATGTATAAGAATTATGCTTTGAAAGCTCCAAAATGGTACTGAAAGAAATCAAAGGAAGACCTAAATAAACATATTACTGTGTTCCTGCATTAGAAGGTGCAATAGTGTTAAGATGTCAGTTTCCCCCAAATCAATCGACAGATTCAACAGCATCTGAATCAAAATCTCAGTCAGCCTTTTATGGTAGAAATTGACAAAGTGATTCTAAGATAAGGGAATGCAAAGAACCTAAAAGAGCGAACAGAACTTTGAAAAGGAATGAAGCTAGAGGACTTCTACTTCATAATTTCAAGATTATGAAGTTAAAGTAAGCGAGACAGTATCCGATTGGCAAAAAGATAGACACACAGACCAATAAAATAGAAAGTCCAGAAACAGACTTACTAGCTCAAACCCAAGTGTAAAACTAGAAACCAAAGACCTAAACACAGGAGTTAAAACTACAAAACTTTTAAAAGAAAACATAGGAGAAAATCTTATTTACTTTATGTTTAGCAAAGAGTTCATAAATAGAAAAGTCTAAATTATAAAATTAAAAAAATCAATAAATTAAAACTTCTGCTTTTCAAAATACAGTGTTCAGAAAATCAACTAGAAGAAAGTATTTGTGAAATAAACATTGCAAAGAATTTGTATCTAGAATATATAAGGAGGGGATCCCTGGGTGGCTCAGCGGTTTAGCATCTGCCTTTGGCCCAGGGCACAATCCTGGAGTCCCGGGATCGAGTCCCATGTCGGGCTCCCAGAGTGGGGCCTGCTTCTCCCTCTGCCTGTGTCTCTGCCTTTCTCTATCATGAATAAATAAATAAATCTTAAAAAAAAAAAGAAAAAGAGCCTTCAATGTTTAAAAAACAAACAATATATAAGGAATTCTTACAACTCAAGTATGAGACAAAAAAAAAAAAAAAAAAAACCCACTAAAAACAAACAAAAGGGGATCCCTGGGTGGCGCAGCGGTTTAGCGCCTGCCTTTGGCCCAGGGCGCGATCCTGGAGACCCGGGATTGAATCCCACGTCGGGCTCCCGGTGCATGGAGCCTGCTTCTCCCTCTGCCTATGTCTCTGTCTCTCTGTGTGTGACTATCTCTGTGTGTGACTATCATAAATAAATAAAAATTTACAAAAAAAAAAATTAAAAAAAAAAACAAAAATAACCCAAAAAAACCCCCAAAATTTGAATAAACACTTGACCAAAGAAAAGTTACATGGATAACAAACAAAACAAAACAAAAAAAATCATGTAAGTTTTCAATATTATTATTCATTAAAAAATTACAAATTAAAACTACCATGAGATATTATTTCACACCTATTAGAATGGCTAAAAAAATTTTTTTTTTCAAAGATTCCATCCATTCATTTGACAGAGAGAGAGAGAGAGAGAAACACAAGCAGGGGGGAGTGGAAGAGGGAGAAGCAGGCTCCTTGCTGAGCAGGGAACCTGATGTGGGGCTAGATCCCAGGACCTGGAGATCATGATCTGAGCCTAAGGCAGATGCTTAACCGACTGAGCCACCCAGGTGCCCTGAATGGCTAAAATTATAAAAGACTCACCATATCAGGTATTGGAGAGGATGTGGAGGACCTGGAACTCTCATATACTCTTATGCACATTCCAATATAAAATGGTACAACTACTTTGAAAAAAGTTTGGCAATTTCTTCTAAAGCTAAAATACACCTATTACATCACTTAGCCATTCTACTCCTAGGTATTTACTGAAGAGAAATGAAAACATACGTCCACACAAAGACTTGTATGTGAATGTTCACAAAAGCTTTACATGTCATAGCTAAAAACCAGAAACAACCCCAAATGACCAACAACAGGGGAATGAACTAACAAACTGCTGTATATTCATACAACAGAATCATACTCAACAATTATTTATTTATTTATTTTTAAAAGATTTTATTTATTTATGAAAGACGCAGAGAGAGAGAGAGAGAGGCAGAGACACAGGCAGAGGGAGAAGCAGGCTCCATGCAGGAAGCCTGATGTGGGACTCGATCTCGGAACTCCAGGATCATGCCCTGAGCCAAATGCTCAACCGCTGGGCCACCCAGGTGTCCCTCAACAATTTTTAAAAATTTAACTATTGATATAAACATGGATGAAAATAAAAATAATTATGTTATAGGAAAGAAGTCAGACAAAAAAAAAAAAAAAACCCAAAAAACAAACAAAGAAGAAAGTATATACTGTATGGTCTCATTTATAAAAAATTCTAGAAAAATGCCAAGTAATCCACAGCAATAAAAGCAGATATGTGACTAAATGAGGCCTATGAAGAGGGATTGATTACAAACAAGCACAAGGGAATTTCTGGATATGTTCATTATTTTGGTGGTGGTGATGACAGTTTCATGGGTTTATACATATGTCAAAACTCATCATATTGTAACTTATGTGCAATCATTATATTTCAATTATACTTCAAAAATGCTGTTACGGGGCACCTGGGTGGCCCAGTCAGGTAGGCATCCAACTCTTGGTTTTGGCTCAGGTCCCGATTTTGGGTTGTGGGGTAGAGAGCCCAGCCTTGGGCTTAGAATTCTCTGCCTCTCTCTTTCCCCTCCCTGCCCACCTCCCTTGCACTCTCACCTGCATTCTCTCTAATAAATAAATAAAATGAAATCTTAAAAGAAAAAAAAAAGCTGTTGTGAGGGAGAAGAAATCCAAATCTGGTTTTTATTTCGGTGTTGTATATATGGTGGAGAATAAAAACTCAACTATAGGGGAAGACAGTAATATATGTGAGTGAAGCAGGCTGCTATAAGACAACAGGAAGGCTGGAGAGTATATGCCCTGCCTATAGGAAGCAGCAATTGACTGCCAAGTGGGAATGCAGGCCCAGCTGTCATCAGTTTTCAGAATTTTAAAAAATAGAAATCTAAAAATCCAAAATCTCATGTGAGGGGTGCTTAGGTAGCTCATTTGGTTAAGTGTCTGCCTTCGGCTCAGGCCATGATCCCAGGGCTCTGGGAATCAGCCCCGCATTTTCCCCTACTTCTCTCTTTCTTTCTCTCTGCCTGCCCCATCCCCTGCTTGTGCTGTCAAATAAATGAATAAAATCTTAAAAAAAAAAAAAAAAAAAAAAAACACACCCCCCCCTCCCAAAATCTCATGTGAGTGAAAGCTCCCAATCTGATTTACCCCAAAGATACAGATGCAATGAAATGAAATGCTGGGACACCTGCACTCCGATGTCTATAGCAACAATGTCCACAATAGCCAAACTATGGAAGGAGCCTCGGTGTCCATCGAAAGATGAATGGATAAAGAAGATGTGGTTTATGTATACAATGGAATATTACTCAGCCATTAGAAACGACAAATACAAAAAAAAAAAAAGAAAAAAAAGAAAAAAAAAGAAACGACAAATACCCACCATTTGCTTCGATGTGGATGGAACTGGAGGGTATTATGCTGAGTGAAATAAGTCAATCGGAGAAGGACAAACATTATACGGTCTCATTCATTTGGGGAATATAAATAATAGTGAAAGGGAATAAAAGGGAAAGGAGAAAAAATGAGTGGGAAATATCAGAAAGGGAGACAGAACATGAGAGACTCCTAACTCTGGGAAACAAGGGGTGGTGGAAGGGGAGGTGGGGGGGGGGTTGGGGTGACTGGGTGACAGGCACTGGGGGGGCACTTGATGGATGATCACTGGGTATTTATTCTATATGTTGGCAAATTGAACACCAATAAAAAATAAATTTATAAAAAAATAAAAAAGAAAGCTCCCAATTTGTAATACTGGCAACTTATTTAAATTATCTCAAATATTAAGTGGGTCACACAACCTTGCTTGTAAGACAGACAATGCCCTATGGCCAAAAGATTGTTGATCTCTAGAGAAAAGCTCAAAATAAAAATCATTGAATTTGGGAGAATATTATTAAAACTAATCTAAAATGGAAGGGAAAAAAACATATGGACTTAATGAATTCTTCCTATGAAATGTTTTTTAAAATGGTGAAAAGTTTTTATGTGGATAAATGCAAATAACTAAGCTAGGGGTTTAAGCCTCGGTTAGTTATTTCTCAAAATGCAGGACAGTGTGGCATGTTATCAAGTATTTGATGAAAACAACTGCCTTTGCACAAATGTATTTGTATTAAACAAAGTTGAATAGGTTTCTTTACTGCAGAATTCTCAGCACTTAATATACTAATGTAAATTTTGTGATGCTTCAGAGAGGAATACAGTATGTAAAGTTTATTTAACTATGGGCCCTTTTAATACAGAGGACTCTGAGACTTTTATGCTACACCTTACGAAATGCAAGTTTAACCCAAGAAACTGTTTAATTCAATATCTGCATTGAGCACAAGCTAAAAACTTGGCAAGAATAAGAGTTAACACATTTGATTTTTTTTCTGTAAACTCCTTAAAATACTGCGGCTTAACAGTATATAATTAAGATCAATGTTTTGAACTGAACTAGTAAAATATAATCCTGTTCCAAGAATCTAAATGGTACTGTTCCAACTAAATGGTACTTTGTTACTATAGTGAACATAAATCTAAGATGGTTCTATCAAATTAAAGATTGCTTTCTTACAAGTCCTTATTGTATACCTCTGGAAATATTTTAGTCCTATTTATATGACTGGCTTTAAACAAAATATGTATATATATTTTTATTCTTCAAATGTTTATTTACAGTTTTAATTTCTCCAGAAATATAAATAATATTTTAAAACATTTCTGGGGGGAATGCCTGCATGGCTCAGTCTCAGTCGGTTAAGAGATCAACTCTTGATTTTGCCTCAGGTAATAATCTCAGTAGGGCTCTGTGCTGGGCCTGGAGCCTACTTAAGATTCTCTCTTCCCCTTTGCCTCTCCTTCCACTTCTCCACTTGAAAAATGCACTTTCACATGCTCTCTTTCTCTTTCTCAAAGGAAAAAAAAAAAGAGAGGAAAAACCAAAAAAACATTTCTTGACCCTGTTTTGGAATTCTACTCCATATCAAGTTCATAACCATATTACAGAAGACAACACTGCTTTATAGAAAGAGATATTCTAGTAAAAGTAGTCCTAACTCATGGTGAAGGAGTATCAAGTAATCTTTGACACTGTGCTCAATTAAACAAGCACATTGTATTTTTAATGTTTGTCTAAATCTTCCATAAACTAGTTATGTAAATTATAAGACTTACTAAAGATAATCTAGTCAGAAAAATGGTCATTATGTATTAAATCAGAAATCTATTTAACAAACTAGAATTTAAATAAAAATTTGAAACAAAACAAAAGGAAAACAAATCTATGGGGTACTTAAAAAAAAAAAGCATAATAAAAAAATTGTTGGAGCACTGGGTGGCACCATTGGTTAAGCATTCAACTCCTGGGTTTCAGCTCAGGTTGCGACCTCAGGGTCCTGAGATCAAGCCCCAAGTCAGGCTCTGCACTCAGCACAGAGTCAGCTTGAGATTCTGTCTCCCTCTCCCTTGACCCTCCTGCTCATGTTCTCTTTCTCTAAAATAAATAAATCTTAAAAAAAATTTACTGTTATCCTACTTACTAGATGATATTATATACATTACATGATCTCTGGGCTTCTATTTTTTCATCTTAAATTAATTTTTCTCACCTTTAGAAAAGAGAAAAATACCACCTACCTCACAGGCTACTTTGAGGCTCAAATAAGATAATGGACACGAAAGCACTGTAGATTTTAAAGCTCTGTCCAAAAATGATGAAACAACAATGGAAACAACTACGACTAAAATCTATTACCTAGTAAGGAAATCAGTTTATTTTCACAAGAGTAAAGGCATAAAACTTTGGTATTTTCTGCTTTCAAACAAGGGGTTCTAACGTCTCAAAGAGGGCTCCTGAGTGGCTCAATCAGTTAAGCATCTGCCTTTGGCTTAGGTCATGATCCTGGAGTCCCAGGATCAACTCCCACATCTGGCTCCCTGCGTGGCGGGGAGTCTGCTTCTCCCTTTACACCTCCTCCACTCATGCTGGCTCACACTTTCTCCTTCTTGCTCTCTCTCTCAAATAAATAAAATAAATATCTTTAAAAAACAAAACAAAAAACAAATGTCACAAAGGTAAGGCTATATACTTTATATAGCTATATATAAGGCTATACATGTTATAATAACACTTTAATAAGTTAGTTTTTTGTTAAGTACAGTTAACTTTGTTATATACTATTTTAAACCTATTTTATTTAGATAAGGATATTCCCTTCCTCATTTTTAAAAAGTTAAGGTTCTCAGGAAAAATGGCAAAACAAAATAAAATAAAATGTCATTACTTTAATTATGAGGAAAAGAAATATTAATATTAAATATAAATGGAACTTGAAACAGACTACCAGAAAAAGGAAAAACAATATTGGTGAGTTCTACGAGTTAATATAAAAAATGTCACTAACCAAACACTGTGCATGCATTATTTTAAAGGGACAATATCAATATATAAGTGTTTTCTAACCTGGAATACCTTTTCAGTTCTTGTTGAATACATGTAAAATTTATATATATACATATGTATGTATACATATTCAAACATTTTTATTTTTTTTTCAAACATTTTTATTTTTAAATAAAAATTCTTAAAAATTTTCTCTAAGAAGTATACAAACAAGTAATTTGAATAAGCTATCCTGCCAGAGAAAAGGCTTTACTGTTGTTTAAAGATGCACTATTTTCTGTGTTCTAGACAATAAATAAATTTAGTAGCTACAGAAAAAATTAATAGCAGTTATCAGATTATCAAACATTTCCCTTTAATTAGGGAATTCTTATATAGTGAAACAAATCTCTTTTTTACCAACCAGAAAAAATAATCACTTGACAGTGCCTTTTATATTACCAGGAATTATGCCTAAAAGCATCAAGCATATGTAAATGCAATCTTTTACCTTCCACATCATCTGAAAAGGTAGACAAAAATAAATAAAAAGTGGACAATGAAGAAAACAGTTTCTATGTTGAATATTTACAATAAAATAAATAAGAGCTTAAAAATGTCAAATAAGCAATAAAATCTCTTGAAGAAGAGACTCAACCATTTTATTCAAATATCTGATACAGCCTGAAAGAAATATAGCATATACTATATATTCAGGATTGTGAGACAGATTTATTATTAAATAAAGGACTGTAAATATCCTCAAGGTGAAGAACTGTAAAAGGGAGTTCATTATGTCAGCAAAGAATTGATGAAATAGTAGAGAAAAAGTATCAATAATGGAATGGAAGGGCATATTTCTCAATATCTAGATTTTTTTAAATTGGAACTTTCAGGATAAGCACATTTTCAGAACATAGTTTAAGTTCCTATTTTAATCTTCCCCAGAAAAAGTGATTCTACCACTTTTTCACCAAAGAACTGTTTATCTTGTTTTGTCCAAATAATCATTTTTGGATGCTGAATTAAAAATAAAGAGCCCAAACACAGAGACAAACAAAAAATTGGACTCTAAATACGATTAAGTTATAAATTTATAATGAGGAAAAACCACCTAATTAAAAATACTGCTGCTACACAACTTTTTAAAACACAAAAATTATCTGCTACAGACTAGAAAAAGAGCTAAATTCTAATCTGAAACTAAAAAAAAAAAAAGAAAGAAAATGTCTTTTATTTTAATGTGTTCTAACAGGTGTGTTGCACCTAATTTTCTCATCTAAGAAATAACTAGGAAGATAAGTGTCTTTTTCTTCAAAGTGTGTTCTTGTGTATATTGCATTCAAATATCATCCTTGACTGACAGCTTCTTATTCCATGGGTATCAAATCATGTTTACTAAAGATTTTTTCAGGGTGCCTGAGTGGCTCAGTTAAGTGTCTGCATTCTGCTCAGGTCTCTGGGATAGAGCCCCATGTTGGGCTTCCTGTTTAGCGGGAAGTCTGCTTCTCCCTCTCCCTCCACCCATCCTCCCCACTCATGCTCTCTCTCTCTCAAATAAATAAAACCTTAAAAAAAAAAAAAGAAAGTTTTTTCACCCCTGAGAAATTTATAAAGTTGTAAATTAGATATCACAGAAAAATATTTAAGAAAAGATATTTAAGTCCAAAAAATTGTGACCATTTGACATGACCCAGTTTCAAATGTTCCTATTTTTTTTTTTTTTTTTAAGATTTTATTTATTTATTCATGATAGTCACACAGAGGGAGACAGAGAGGCAGAGACACAGGCAGAGGGAGAAGCAGGCTCCATGCACCGGGAGCCCGACGTGGGATTCGATCCCGGGTCTCCAGGATCATGCCCTGGGCCAAAGGCAGGCGCCAAACCGCTGCGCCACCCAGGGATCCCTTCAAATGTTCCTATTACTGATATTCAGTGAAGTTATTTCTGCTTTTTTATCATAATAATATATGTATAAACTTATAATTATCTACATTACTTTATAATTTGCCTACTTAGAATTAAGAGGTCTTATAACTATAATCTAAATTAGACTTCTGAAATACACAAATATGCCCATCTTTCTGGCTGTCTAGAATAATGAAACACCCACTATGCCCCTTCAACAGCCAATCTGATGTGAAGAATTCATTCTTCAACAGCCCTGTCAAATGTTACTCAATGAACATGCTTTTTTACAATATATAGAAAGAAATGTATGTAGACTTCTAGTTAAGTATTTTGCATACTGACAATAAAGTAAAATGACAGACTAGTTTATTTTTAAAATGTAAGTAATTTGAAACAAAAATAGGAAAAGAAAGATGTACCAAAGTGTGTGAATTTTGAACTGATTAGTATTATTTCACACCAGACTAATATAAAAAAACTTTCTAATTTAATAAGTTGTTGCTCTTTATAAATTAACAAAAGTTTATGTTAAAAGTTTAAGTATTTATGAGGGAAAATCCCTCTAATTTCATATTGCTCACCAGATAATAACATAAAAGTTTGTTTTTTTAATAGCCAAAAATGATTTATTCAATCCAAAATTACTAATATTCATCCGGTCTAACTAAAACCAAACACAAAAAGTGGGCAAAATATTTTATAGGGATGCCTGGGTGGCTCAGTTGGTTAAGAAAATGCCTTTGGCTCAGGTCATGATGCCAGAGTCCTGGAATCGAGCTCCATATTGGGGCTCCTTGCTCAGTAGGGAGTCTGCTTCTCCCTCTCTCTGCCCTCTGTCTGCTCGTACTCTTATCGCGCTCTCTCTAATAAAATAAATAAAAAATCTATCTATATATACATTTATATATATGTGTATATATATACACACACACATACATTATAAAAAAGGTATGCCTGTGTGGTTCAGTTGGTTAAGTGCTTTTTTTTTTCATGCAGATCTTGAACTCCTGACCCCTGAGATCAAGACCTGAGCTGAGAATAAGAGTTGGATGCTTAACCAACTGAGCTACCTAGGTACTCTGTAAGCATCTGACTCTTGAAAGAAAGAAGATATTTTATAAAAAAGACTCTGAGTCCATCTCCAAATAACATTCAAAGCAATCATTTTAAATACTTTTCTAGGACTAAGCCTATGTCTCTCCTTTATTGGTTAAAAAAGAAAAAACCCTTATAAATAAACTTATAGAATAAATTTACCTTTAAAACCTGCAAAATTAGTACAATTCCAGGACATATAGCATATGCTATTTTAAGCACAGAAAAACACAATAAAAGAAAAAAAAACATAACAAACTTACCTACTTCTTCTTCTTCATCATTAGATATTATATTGTATAGTGTATCCAAGGCATAACCTATTATTTCAGAATCCGAACTATAAAAAAGAAATTATTACACTTATAAACTGCTAAAGTTAGAGTGCAAACTTTATGACCATTTTTAGATAGTTATTTAGCAAGACTGTATAACACATTAATCTAAAATCTATGCTAAGAAAATATCAGAGTGCAAACTTAAAGAATATATAAAGGTTACTTAAAGTAGTGGAAGATTAGAGGTAACCTAAATGTGTAATAGAAAAAAAAAAGTATAGCAGCAATGAAATACAGTATTTTATTTATTTTATTTTATTTTTTTTAATTTTTATTTTATTTTATTTATTTATGATAGCCACACAGTGAGAGAGAGAGAGGCAGAGACATAGGCAGAGGGAGAAGCAGGCTCCATGCACCGGGAGCCCGACGTGGGATTCGATCCCGGGTCTCCAGGATCGTGCCCTGGGCCAAAGGCAGGCGCTAAACCGCTGCACCACCCAGGGATCCCGAAATACAGTATTTTAAAGAATGTTTAATGACATGGTTATTAAAACACCCTTCATATAATGCCAGTAGAAAAAAATTAAATATAAAATTTTTTTAATAAAATTTAATGTACAGAATGATTCCATTTAGCCAAAAATACATATACAAAAAAACAAAAAAAAAACAAAAAAAAAAACAAAAAAAAAACAAAAAAAACAAAAATACATATACATTCCTGTGTGGTCTATATATGTATTTTAAAAACAACTTATAAATAAACTTGTAAGGTAAATTCAACTTTAAAATCAGCAAAATTAGTATAATCCAAGTAATTCTATGGGTATGTGTTTATGTTTATATATGTGTTTTGTGATATTTATATTTAAGTGTTATCCCTAGTTGGACTACTAGAACTTGTTTCCCTGCCCTACACTTTATTTTCTAAAAACAAACAAACAAACACACAATCAAAACAAAAGCTTAATGGTAAATATACTATTTATAAAACCAAGGAATATGAGACTGTAGTTGTTGAAACAAATTTTGAAAGCATGATGGATGATGATGGCATTTAGAGTAGAGAGCAGGAGCGAGACACAGGTCACAAAGATTCAGTGAATACAAAGAAATGATTAGGAGTGATAAATGAAAGATGATGGACAAAGTGGATCACAATCAGAAGATGTAAATCTCAAATAAAGTAGGTCTTAAAAATTAATTTTTAAAAAGATTTTATTTATTTGACAGAGAGAGAGAGAGCGCACAAGTGCACACACAAGCAGGGAGAAAGGGGGAAGCAGACTCTGCTGAGGAGGGAGCCCACCATGGGGCTCGATCCCAGGGATCATGGCCTGAGCAGAAGGCAGATGCTTAACTGACTGGGCCACCCAGGCACCTGTAAAAATTACTACTTATAAAGATTATTATTTATTTTGTTTTTGAGAAATTTTGAGAAGCAACTTTTAAGAGAATATTAAGGAACTAGGAAATGGAACTCAAAATGGTAAAGAGAATCTATGAAAATCCCAGAACATTAGATGCAATGGTGAAAATCTGTACTCTTTCCACCTAAGATCAGGAAAAATAAAAAGACAGGTACCCCAATTAGAAATAAGCAAAGGGGCACCTGGGTGGCTCAGTCAATTAAGTATCTTCCTTCTGCTCAGGTCATCATCCTGGGTCCTGGAACTGAGCCCTGTGTCGGGCTCCCAGTTCAGGGAGGAGCCTACTTCTCCCTCTCCCTCTGACTTTCCCCTCTGCTCATGCCTTACTCGCTCTCTCTCTCTCAAATGAGTAAATAAAAAATATGAAAAAGAAAAAAACAGGCAAAGGATTGAACATACATTTCTCCAAAAAAAAAAAGGATACAAATGGTCAAAAACACATGAAGAAGTGCTCAAAATAATTAGTCATTATGTAAACACAAATCAAAACCAAATGAGACACCAAGTTGCAGTCATTAGGTGGCTGTTAAAGGAAGGAAAAAAAAAAAGTAACAAATGTTGGTGAGGAGAAACTGGGCTTTCAAAAACACTGCTGGTGGGAACATAAATGATGCAAGCCTATGGAAGTTTGGCAATTCCTCAAAAAGTCAAACATGGAGGGATGCCTCGGTGGCTCAGTACTTGAGCATCTGCCTTTGGCTCAGGTGATCCTGGGGTCCTGAGATTGAGTCCTGCATCAGACTCCCCACAGGGAACCTGCTTCTCCCTCTGCCTATGTCTCTGCCTGTCTGTGTCTCTCATAAATAAATTTTAAAAATCTCTCTTTTTTTTTTAAGATTTCATTTATTTATTCATGAGAGGCACAGACAGAGAGGCAGAGACACAAACAGAGGAAGAAGCAGGCTTCATGCAGGGAGCCTGATGCGGGACTCGATCTGGGACTCCGGGATCACTTCCTGGGCCAAAGGCAGGCACTAAACCACTAAGCCACCCAGGGATCCCTACATCTTAAAAATCTTAAAAAAAAAAAAAAAGTTAAACATGGAGTTACTGCATGACTTGACAGTTGCATTCTTATATATAAAACACACGTTCACATAAAAACTAGTACATGAAAATTCATAGCAGCACTGTTCATAATAGCCAATAAATGAAAATAGCCCCAATGTTCATCAACTGACAGATGGGTAAACAAAATGAGGTACATGATTACAATGGACTATTGAGCCATAAAAAGGGATAAAATACTAATACATGTTACAACATGGATGAACCTTGAAATAATGTACTAAGTGAAAGAAGCCAGACACAAAAGCCACATATTACATGATTCCGTGTATACACAATGTCCCAAATGGTCAAACCTACAGGCACAGGGATACCTGGGTGGTTCAAGTGGTTAAGTGACCAACTCCTGATTTCGGCTCAGGTCATGAAATCAGGGAGATCAAGCTCCAAGTTGGGCTCGTCCTGGGTGTAGAGCTTGCTTAAGATTCCTTCTCTTCTCTCTCCCTCTGCCCCTCCTGTCTCAAAGAAACCACTAAGGGATGGCTGGGTTGCTCAGAGGTTGAGCGTCTGCCTTTGGCTCTGGGCATGATCCCGGCGTCCAGGATCAAGTCTCACACTGGGCTCCTTATGGGGAGCCTCTTTCTCGCTTTCTCCCTCTGCCTATGTCCCTGACTCTCTCTCTCTCTCATGAATAAATAAATAAAACCAAGAAAGAAAGAAAAGAAAGAAAGAAAGAAAGAAAGAAAGAAAGAAAGAAAGAAAGAAGACAAGACAAGACAGAAAGCCCTAAAAATCTATAGACACAGAAAGTAGATTAGGGGTTACCAGGCATTGGAGGGAGGAGGGTACAGGAAATGATGGCTAATGGATACAGGATTTCTTTTGATGTGATGAAAATGTTCTGGATTTTGGGGCACCTGGCTAGCTATGTTGTTGAGTTCAAGCCCCATGTTGAGTGTAGAGATTGCTTAAAAATAAAATCTTAGGAAAAAAAAAAGAAAAAAAATGTTCTGGATTTAGATGGTTGTGATGGTTTCACAACTCTGAGAATTACTAAATCCACTGAAATGTATACTTTTAAAGCCTGAACTTTATGGTATACAAATTATATCTCAATTTATTTTAGTTATTATTTTAAAATATTTTCTTTATTTATTCATGAGAGAGACAGAGAGAGAGAGGCAGAGACACAGGCAGAGGGAGAAGCAGCCTCCATGCAGGGAGCCCAATACTTGATCCCAGGTCTTCAGGACCACACCCTGGGCTGAAGGCGGCGCCAAACCGCTGAGCCACCCGGGCTACCCTATATCTCAATTTTTAAAATTACTATCTAGGTGTCATGGTTCAGAAACTAAGACATTAGACAACTTTCAGGCTCTGAGTGTAGGATTTATGAGAATGAACAGTCTCTCCCCAGCATGACTATAAGAGAAGCAGATTCATGGACAGAGGGAGTGTTTCAAGCCATGTCAAGAAAGGGAACATACTCTATATGATGCAGCCAAGGATGAAGAGGATTCAGTGGAAGAATTCTAAGAGTGTTAGTTGGAAAAGCCAGGAGAAGAAGTGTAAAACAGTAATGAAGAGGGGTGCCAGGCTGGTCCAGTCCGTTGAGGATACAACTCTTGGTCTCCAGGGTCAGGAGTTAGAGCCCCAGGTTACTTAAAACAATAACAAAACAAACAAACAAACAAAAACACAGTAATGAAGATGAGACTTGGAAAGAGATGGGTGTGGAGCACAGACCTTTGCATTTCAGGAAGTTAAAAAAGAAAAGAACTCAGAACACTTTGGAAACAGCAATAAAGTATCAGGCAAATTGAAAGGTAATTTAATTTAGCACAAGAAAGGGAATGAAATACAAGAAGGGAATGCAACTCATAGAAGCTCAGCTTTGTTGTCCAAGAGGCACAATAAAACACCAAGTAGCCCTTAACATGATACAATTATGAGTTTGCACATTCACCAGTTAATGGTACACCTTACTTCTAAGCATGGTGCCTGACACTAAGTAAATGTGCAGTGAATGTTTTTAAAAATCAATTTCTTTACCTCTATATCAAGAATATCTAATATCTACACATTTTTTAGCTGTGCACTTAAAACGACAATAAAGGTCACCTTACATTACAGGGAGTATTCTATTTTCCATACTGAGATGTTAGTCATTTCATTACTAACTTTCTAAGTCCCAATGACCAAATGTATACATGGAATAAAAAAGAAAAAAATATAAATTATATGTATGTATAATCATTACACAAGTTTTTTTCATCTTAAGATCCATTTTCTCTAACTTGGAATATTATTTAAAGCAGATAACAAACTTTAGTTTACTATAATTGTTTTCAAATGATGCTATAACAAATTA
This sequence comes from Canis lupus familiaris, assembly GCF_011100685.1. NCBI lineage: Eukaryota > Metazoa > Chordata > Mammalia > Carnivora > Canidae > Canis > Canis lupus. The sequence goes on from NC_049253.1 coordinate 39,860,443, forward strand.
CCATAAACTTAATGGCTCAAACAATACAAATATATTATCTTAAAGTTCTGCAAGCCAGAGGTCTGAAATGAGTCTCCCTAGACAATAATCAAGGTCTCAGCAGAGCTGCCTTCTTTTCTATAGGATCTAGGGGAAAATCTGTTTCTGTGCCTTTTGCAGTTCTCTAGTGGTCGGTCCCATTCCTCCATCTTCAAAGCCAGCAATGACAAGTGGAGATCTTCTCATATCACGTCATTCTGACCTCCTCTTTTGCATTCCTGTTCCACTTCTAAGAAACTTTGGGATTAACACTGGACCCACCGGAATAACCCAGGATAATCTCTCCATCTCAAAGTCCTTAATCACACCTGCAAAGTCCCTTTTGCCCTCCAAGGTAAGATTCACAGTTTGTGGTAATTGAGATGTAAACATCCTTGGGGGGCTATTATTCTGCTTACCACAGTTAATCAATACGATGTTAATAAAACAGTCCTAACACATCCAAAGCATTTATTCAAATGTATTAGAATTATTTGGCTTTGAAAACATAGCCAGGGATCCCTGGGTGGCGCAGCGGTTTGGCGCCTGCCTTTGGCCCAGGGCGTGATCCTGGAGACCCGGGATCGAATCCCACATCGGGCTCCTGGTGCATGGAGCCTGCTTCTCCCTCTGCCTATGTCTCTGCCTCTCTCTCCTTCTCTCTCTGTGACTATCATAAATAAATAAAAATTAAAAAAAATTAAAAAAAAAGGAATAGATAAAATCTTAAATTTAAAAAAAAAAAAAAAAAAAGAAAACATAGCCAATGTGGGTTGTACTGTCTGAAAAGAGGAAAGTTCCTAACTTGTATGAACGAACAGCTGGGTATTAGAGAAATATAACTGAAAAAAGAGGCTCTGAGGTTAAACAAGCAATACTAACACTTTTAAAAAGCTTATCTGCTTTGCTTTGTTTAAAGACCTGGGGCACCTCGGTGGCTCAGTGGTTGAGCATCTGACTTTGGCTCAGGTCATGATCCCAGGGTTTTTGGACTGAGTCCTGCATAAAGCTCTCTGGAGGGAGCCTGCTTCTCCCTCTGCCTATGCCTCTGCCTATCTGTGTTTCTCATGAATAAATCAATGAAACCTTAAAAAAAACAAAAAACGTTAGACCTCACATTTCACTGAGCTGGTAAAAGGCATTAAGTTAAAAAAAAGGGAAGTCAGAGCAAGCTGGTGGAGGAGTAGGGTCCTTAGCTCACCAGCCCCACCAACTTACCTAGAAAACTTTCAAACCATCCTGAACACCTATGATATCGACCTGAGATTTAAAGAGATAAGTCATATAAACTGAAGAATTAAGAGAAATCACTAGTAGAATCAGAGCTTTCTAAACACGGCACTTGCAACAGTTTGAGCCAAGAGGGAAGCAGGGTACTGTAGAAGATGGGAAGTTATTTAACAATTTTTTAAAATTAATAATTATTTATATTAAAACTTCACCCTAGGGAAGCCTGGGTCAGTAGTTGAGAGCCTGCCTTCAGCTCAGGGTGTAATCATGGAGTCAGAGGATCGAGTCCCACATCCGGCTCCCTACATAGAGCCTACTCCCTCTGCCTCTGTCTCTGCCTCTCTCTCTCTGTGTCTATCATGAATAAATAAATAAAATATTTTTAAAAAATAATTAATTAAAGAAATAAAACTTCACCCTAATGTTTCTACTAAGTATTTGAACAACAACAACAACAAAAAAAAAAACAGAACTCAGGATATAAAATCATCAATGCCCAGAAATCAGTGGCATTTTTCTAAACTAATAACAATGAGACTGAAGAAAGACAAATTAAAGAATCAATCCCATTTACAATTGCACCCAAAGCATAAAATACCTAGGAATAAACCTAACCAAAGAGGTAAAGGATCTATACCCTAAAAACTACAGAACGCTTCTGAAAGAAATTGTGGAAGACACAAAGAGATGGAAAAATATACCATGCTCATGGATCGGAAGAATTTGTATTGTGAAAATGTCTATGCTACCCAGGGCAATTTACACATCCAATGCAATCCGTATCAAAATACCATGGCTTCCTTCAGAGAGTTGGAACAAATCCTCTTAAGATTTGTGTGGAATCAGAAAAGACCCCGAATAGCCAGGGAAATATTGAAAAAAGAAAACCAGAGCCGGGGGCATCACAATGCCAGATTTCAGGTTGGACTACAAAGCTGTGATCATCAAGACAGTGTGGTACTGGCACAGAAACAGACACATAGATCAATGGAACAGAACAGAGAACCCAGAAGTGGGCCCTCAACTCTATGGTCAATTAATACTCGACAAAGCAGGAAAGCATATTCCCTGGAAAAAGGACAGTCTCCTCAGTAAATGGTGCTGGGAAAATTGGACAGCCACGTGCAGAAGAAGGAAACTAGACCATTCTCTTACACCAGACACAAAGATAAACTCAAAATGGTGAAAGATCTAAATGTCAGACAAGAATCCATCAAAATCCTAGAGGAGAACCCAGGCAACACCCTTTTTGAACTTGGCCACAGTAACTTCTTGCAAGATACATCTATGAAGGCAAGGGAAACAAAAGCAAAAATGAACTACTGGGACTTAATCAGGATAAAAAGCTTCTGCACAGCAAAAGAAACAGTCAACAAAACTAAAAGACAACCTACAGAATGGGAGAAGATATCTGCAAATGACATACCAGATAATGGGCTAGTATCCAAGATCTATAAAGAACTTATTAATAAACTCAACAGCAAAGAAACAATCCAATCATGAAATGAGCAGAGACATGAACAGAAATTTCACCAAAGACATACACATGGCCAACAAACACATGCATAGATGCTCCGCATCACTTGCCATCAGGGAAATACAAATCAAAACCACAATGAGATACCACCTCACCCCAGTAAGAATGGTGAAAATTAACAAGACGGGAAACAACAAATGTGGAGAGGATGTGGAGAAAGGGGAACCCTCTTCCACTGTTGCTGGGAATGTGAACTGGTACAGCCACTCTGGAAAACTGTGTGGAGGGTCTTCAAAGAGTTAAAAATAGAACTACCCTACGACCCAGCAATTGCACTGCTGGGGATTTACCCCAAAGATACAGATGCAGTGAAACGGCAGGACACCTGCACCCCAATGTTTATAGCAGAAATGTCCACAATAGGCAAACTGTGGAAGGAGCTTCGGTGTCCTTCGACAGATGAAGGGGTAAAGAAGACGTGGTCTATATAATATGCAATGGAATATTATTACTCAGCCATTAGAAATGACGAATACCCACCATTTGCTTCAATGTGGATGGGACTGGAGGGTATTATGCTGAGTGAAGGAAGTCAATTGGAGAAGGACAAACATTATATGGTTTCATTCATACGGGGAATATAAAAAATAGTGAAAGGGATTAAAGGGGAAAGGAGAGAAAAGGAGTGGGAAAGGAGTGAGGAAGGGAGAGAAAGGAGTGAGGGTGACAGAACATGAGAGACACCTAACTCTGGGAAACGAACAAGGGGTGGTGGAAGGGGAGGTGGGCGGGGCGATGGGGTGACTTGTTGACGGGCACTGAGGAGGGCACTTGACGGACTGAGCACTGGGTGTTATAGTATATGTTGGCAAACTGAACTCCAGTAATATATATATATTAAAAAAAAGTAAAAAAGGTTTATAACATCAGACTTATAATGCCCAGACTGAATGTAGGGACAAAAAGATCAGAGGCAAAGAATACAGTTTGGAGATAGTGGTGGTTTTAAACTATGTCCAAAACTTCTTTGATACACAACCCTTTAAAAGATGAAACCTAATTCTCCTCCTTTTTTTTTTTTTTTTTTTTTTTAATTCTCCTCCTTTTAAGTGTACTCTATTTATTAACCTGTTTCTAACAAAATGAATGTGATAGAATTAATGGTATGTGACTTGTGAGACTAAGTCCTAAAAGGTCTTGGCTTTCTCTTTGCTCTCTTTCTAGGATTGCTTACTCTGGGAGAAGCCAGATACCATATCATAAGGATGTTCAAGCTACCTTAGAGGGAGAGCAACATGCTGAGGTTGTGAAGCTTCCTGCCATCAGCAAAGTCAGCGAGCTATCCTGGAATCAGATCTTCCCAATCAAGCCTTCAGATGATTGTAATTCTAGCTGAAATCTTGACTGGAACCTCATGAGAGATCCTGAGCCTGGTTTGGATGAGCATAATGGGTTAAGGGGGAGGTATGAGTTCAGCATAAATCCTATAGTCTCTTCTTTGGTGGTACCAAACAAGATGGAAAGGTGCTACCATCTAGGTTGGACTTAAGTCAAAAGGCAGTTGAAGAAGATGGTGGAAGGAGGCAATTAGGAACAGGAAAACAAGAGATAAATTAACTCTTAAACATTCTGAATTTGAGATGTCTGTGAGAGATCTTGATATGGTAGAAATGTCTGTTGAACAGTCATAGGTTGTAATATATATTTAACTAGAGGTAGGATTTTTGAAAGCCATCTATACATAGCTGTTAAAACCAAAGACGTAGGGTGCCTAAGGCGGTGCAGTTGGTTGTGTCCAACTCCTGGTTCCAGGATCGTGAGATCAAGCCCCAGGTTGGGCTCTGCATTCAGCATGGAGTCTGCTTAAGACTATCTCTTCCTCTCCTCTTGCCTTTCTCCCCTGCATGTGCACATGTGCATGCACTCTCTCTCAAATTAATAAATACAGCTTTAAAAAAAAAAAAGATGCAGATAAAAATCTCTTAAAGAGAAACTGGAAGAGATAAAAATAGAATGAGTGACCTTTTCCTTAGGACATGCTAAGATTTAACACTTCACTCTATTAGTCCAGTTTATTTCTCCAAAACGCAACTCTAGATAACTCATATACCATATGTATATTACATTATAGAACAGTATATCACAGTACATCTAAGTGAATTTCAAAATACCCAATTGCCCAATTCACACCCCAAATCTTCAATTGTTAATGAGAAGTTACTTCATTCCATTCTTATATAATGGAAAGATCTCAACCCCTGAGATTATGTCTGTCTTAAGGCTTAGTTATTAGCACAGGGGTTTGCACCTAGTGCCCAATAAGTATTTACTGAAGCAACTGAAAATAAAAACTTAATAACCTTGATAAGTTAATCATTTCTAGAATATTGAGTGATTCTAAAACAATTTAATTAAAATTGCAAGAAAGATTAGGGAGAAACATCATTAAAAAGAGACTTACCGATCTGTTTGTAAAACATGGATAAGATGGTCCATAGCTTGTATACCCACTTCCAAGCGGTATTTCTGCATAAAAGAAACATTTTGTTAAAGTAACTAACATCCAACTTAACAAACTTAATAAGCGATAAAGTGTTACTGACCTTAGATAACGATTTGAGAGCACGCACAGCATTTCTTCGATCATCCAGTAAAGTAGATGAAGATACTCTATCACAAAGTTTTTGAATCTGTCATGGAAAAACGAAATAGCATTAACAGAATACCCAAAAAAAAAAAAAAAAAAAAAAAAAAAAAAAGAAACATGAAGTACCCCCCTAAATTTATACGATGTAATTTCAAAAAAACAAAATCAACAAATGGGATGTAATGGTATTGATCTTTTATAAATCTAAGTAACTGTTTAGGTGGTTTTGTAATATTACAAACAGATTTTTCATGGAGACTTGAAAAAGAAGTGGTTGAAGAGAAGTTAAATAAGTGAAATAACTGAAGAATTAAGAGAAATCACTAGTAGAATCAGAGCTTTCTAAACACGGCACTTGCAACAGTTTGAGCCAAGAGGGAAGCAGGGTACTGTAGAAGATGGGAAGTTATTTAACAATTTTTTTTAATTTTTTTTTTTTTTATTTATTTATGATAGGCACACAGTGAGAGAGAGAGGCAGAGACACAGGCAGAGGGAGAAGCAGGCTCCATGCACTGGGAGCCCGACGTGGGATTCGATCCCGCGTCTCCAGGATCGCGCCCTGGGCCAAAGGCAGGCGCTAAACCGCTGCGCCACCCAGGGATCCCTTAACAATTTTTTAAAATTAATAATTATTTATATTAAAACTTCACCCTAGGAAAGCCTGGGTCAGTAGTTGAGCGCCTGCCTTCAGCTCAGGGTGTAATCCTGGAGTCAGAGGATCGAGTCCCACATCCGGCTCCCTACATAGAGCCTACTCCCTCTGCCTCTGTCTCTGCCTCTCTCTCTCTCTCTCTCTTTGTCTATCATGAATAAATAAATAAAATATTTTTTAAAAATAATTAAAGAAATAAAACTTCACCCTAATGTTTCTACTAAGTATTTGAACAACAACAACAACAACAAAAAAAAAAAACAGAACTCAGGATATAAAATCATCAATGCCCAGAAATCAGTGGCATTTTTCTAAACTAATAACAATGAGACTGAAGAAAGACAAAGAATCAATCCCATTTACAATTGCACCCAAAAGCATAAAATACCTAGGAATAAACCTAACCAAAGAGGTAAAGGATCTATACCCTAAAAACTACAGAACGCTTCTGAAAGAAATTGTGGAAGACACAAAGAGATGGAAAAATATACCATGCTCATGGATCGGAAGAATTTGTATTGTGAAAATGTCTATGCTACCCAGGGCAATTTACACATCCAATGCAATCCGTATCAAAATACCATGGCTTCCTTCAGAGAGTTGGAACAAATCCTCTTAAGATTTGTGTGGAATCAGAAAAGACCCCGAATAGCCAGGGAAATATTGAAAAAAGAAAACCAGAGCCGGGGGCATCACAATGCCAGATTTCAGGTTGGACTACAAAGCTGTGATCATCAAGACAGTGTGGTACTGGCACAGAAACAGACACATAGATCAATGGAACAGAACAGAGAACCCAGAAGTGGGCCCTCAACTCTATGGTCAATTAATACTCGACAAAGCAGGAAAGCATATTCCCTGGAAAAAGGACAGTCTCCTCAGTAAATGGTGCTGGGAAAATTGGACAGCCACGTGCAGAAGAAGGAAACTAGACCATTCTCTTACACCAGACACAAAGATAAACTCAAAATGGTGAAAGATCTAAATGTCAGACAAGAATCCATCAAAATCCTAGAGGAGAACCCAGGCAACACCCTTTTTGAACTTGGCCACAGTAACTTCTTGCAAGATACATCTATGAAGGCAAGGGAAACAAAAGCAAAAATGAACTACTGGGACTTAATCAGGATAAAAAGCTTCTGCACAGCAAAAGAAACAGTCAACAAAACTAAAAGACAACCTACAGAATGGGAGAAGATATCTGCAAATGACATACCAGATAATGGGCTAGTATCCAAGATCTATAAAGAACTTATTAATAAACTCAACAGCAAAGAAACAATCCAATCATGAAATGAGCAGAGACATGAACAGAAATTTCACCAAAGACATACACATGGCCAACAAACACATGCATAGATGCTCCGCATCACTTGCCATCAGGGAAATACAAATCAAAACCACAATGAGATACCACCTCACCCCAGTAAGAATGGTGAAAATTAACAAGACGGGAAACAACAAATGTGGAGAGGATGTGGAGAAAGGGGAACCCTCTTCCACTGTTGCTGGGAATGTGAACTGGTACAGCCACTCTGGAAAACTGTGTGGAGGGTCTTCAAAGAGTTAAAAATAGAACTACCCTACGACCCAGCAATTGCACTGCTGGGGATTTACCCCAAAGATACAGATGCAGTGAAACGGCAGGACACCTGCACCCCAATGTTTATAGCAGAAATGTCCACAATAGGCAAACTGTGGAAGGAGCTTCGGTGTCCTTCGACAGATGAAGGGGTAAAGAAGACGTGGTCTATATAATATGCAATGGAATATTATTACTCAGCCATTAGAAATGACGAATACCCACCATTTGCTTCAATGTGGATGGGACTGGAGGGTATTATGCTGAGTGAAGGAAGTCAATTGGAGAAGGACAAACATTATATGGTTTCATTCATACGGGGAATATAAAAAATAGTGAAAGGGATTAAAGGGGAAAGGAGAGAAAAGGAGTGGGAAAGGAGTGAGGAAGGGAGAGAAAGGAGTGAGGGTGACAGAACATGAGAGACACCTAACTCTGGGAAACGAACAAGGGGTGGTGGAAGGGGAGGTGGGCGGGGCGATGGGGTGACTTGTTGACGGGCACTGATGGGGGCACTTGACAGGATGAGTACTGGGTGTTATACTCTAAGTTGGCAAAGCAAACTCCAATAAAAAAATATACAAAATAAATAAAAGCCAGAACTACATATCAAAAATTTTTAGTTTTAAGTGTGTCTCAAAATCTATAAAGATGAAATGCATCTATTATAAAAGCTTCTAATAAGTTTGCAGGAATTAAAGTTTATGGTGAATTTTAAAATAAACCTTCAGGCATTATTTATAATGGGGAAAAAGTTGAAAATTGTCCATTAAAAGATGAAAAACTAAATCATCATACGTTCTTTGGTAGTATACTATGCAACTACTTCAAACAATTAACTGTACTGCTATGAAAATACTATGATTTAATAAACAGTGGGAAAAAGTGGCACCTGGGTGGCTTAGTCAGTTAAGTACCTGCCTTCAGCTCAAGTCATGATCCCAGGGTCCTAGGACTGAGTCCCAGATGGGACTCCCTGCTTAGCTGGGAGTCTGCTTCTTCCCCTCACTCTCCCTTGTGCTCTGTCTCTTGCTTTCTCTCTCTCAAAAAATAAGTAAAACCTTTAAAATAAAAAGTGGGAAAACAAGGAACTTGTAAAACTAGATGTAAATAATGAGCCCACTAAAGCAAAAGTATCAAACTGTATGTAAAATTGTAAAAAAAAATCTGGAGGGCCACCTGGGTGGCTCAGTCAGTTAGGTGTCGGACCCTTGATTTTGGCTCAGGTTATGATCTTGAGGTCTTGGGATTGAGCCCTGTATGGGGCTCCACGCTCAGTGGGGAATCAACTTGAGGATTCTCTCTCCTTCTGCCCCTTCCCCCACTCAAGTGCTCTTTCTCTCTCTCAAATAGTTATTTTTTTAAAAATCTGGAAACAGGGGATCCCTGGGTGGCTCAGCGGTTTATCGCCTGCCTTCAGCCCAAGGCGTGATCCTGAAGTCCTGGGATCAAGTCCCACGTCAGGCTCCCTGCATGTAGCCTGCTTCTCCCTCTGCCTGTGTCTTTGCCTTTTTCTCGCTCTGTCTCTCTCATGAATAAATAAATAAAATCTTTTAAAAAAAACCTGGAAACCTAAAACTATACAACTTCTAGGGGTACCGGGGTGGCTGTCAGTAGAGTGTCTGACTTCAGCTCAGGTCATGGTCTTAGGTCCTAGGATGGAGCCCCACATGGGGCTTATCTGGCTTCTTGCTCAGCAGGGAGTTTGCTTGTCCCTCTGCTCTTCCCCCAACTAGTGCATGCATGTATTCTCTCTCTTTCTCAAGTTAACAAAAATCTTAAAAAACAACAACAACAACAACAACAAAAACTTCTACAAGAAAGCATAAGAGAAAATTCTAGTGACCTTTAAATTAGGCAAAGATTTCTCAGATACATACTAAGAGCACAATCCATAAAGAAAAGTAAAATAAAGTATACCTCATCACATCTGCTCTTCAAAAGACACTATTAAGAGAATGAAAAGAGGGGCACCTGGGTGGCTTAGTCCGTTAAACCTCTGATTCTTTTCAATTTTTATTTATTTATTCATGAGAGACACACAGAGAGAAGCAGAGACATAAGCAGAGGGAGAAGCAGGCTCCCTGTGGGGAGCCTCAAGTGGAGCTCAATTATAGGACCCCAGGATCACGACCTGAGCCAAGGGCAGATATTCCACCACTAAGCTACCCAGGTGCCCCATGCTTCTGATTCATGATTTCAGCTCAGGTCATGATCTCAGGGTCATGAGTTGGAGCCCTGCATCAGGCTCCATGCTGACAGTGGGGCCTGCTTAAGATTCTCACTCTCCTTCCATCCTCCTCTCCCCTATTCCCCCCTAATCCTGCTCATGTGCACACACTCTCTCTTAAAAAAAAAAAAAAATTCATAATAGATGTAAGAATTAACTGCACATCTTAAAATTTTAAAAAAGAGAGAATAAGATAAACCAGAGACTAGATGAATATATGTGAAAACATCTGATAAATAATAGTTTTTAAAATCATGATACTCAGGTCCTTTAAAGTTCTAACAGTTACTATTTTAAATTATGATTCACTCTTTAGTGATGGTTCTTACTAAGATTCTATAAACAATATTTTGGCATATCACTCACACTTTTGCACCCCATGTAACTGAATTAGTGGTGTTTAAATACATATACATATAATGTGTTCCAAATTATGTTCTGCAGGCTTCTAGTGTCCCAGAAGATATTAATAGATGTCTTATGATCACAGAACCAGAAGGAAACACAAGGTTATACAAAATTAAATAGGTTTCTGCACTGCTGGATTTCTAAGTCTTTACTATGCTGATTTTCATTTCTTCATACTGCAGATATAGTATGATAACCAAATCTAGTCTTTTTGATTTTATTCAGTCTAACTGCTCACATTTAGAAGCTATTCCTACCTTAAATCCTATTTATTTTCATAATAATTACACTGACTTTCCAAAATGCAAACAACTTTCTCTTTATTAAATAACTGGTGGATTTTTTTTCTACCACAATCTTTTTTTTTAACCATTAGAAAAACTACGTAATTATCTCTTGAAAACATGAAGCTTGTTACCCTCAGCTTAAAGAATTTCTTAAGCCAAAAATAGTTTTCCTAACTATGACTAAAATTTTCTCTCCTTGGTTCTTCTACATCTTTTGTTAACTTTTTCTAGGTAGTTTATAACTGATACAATGAATAAGAAATTGTTTATATACATTTTCTTCTCTTTCTTAGCCTTAGACTTCAAGCTAGGTATGGTTCTAGGTATGGGATTTCTTTTTCTTAGCCTTAGACTTCAAGCTAGGTATGGTTCTAGGTATGGGATTTCCATTTCCCGTGGAGTACTGAGTCTCAGTACCACATCGGGCTTGATTTCCAGCCTCAGCCTCATCTTTGGTTAGTGTATATAAAGATTTATGCCAAAATATGATCTTTCCTGTCTGGAAACTCTTTATTTGTTGAATGTGGACGCTGGAAATCTACTTGATGCTGGAGAAACTTAGCTTTAAGAAATACTGGAGTGGACAGCCTGGGTGGCTCAGCAATTTAGCGCCTTCAGCCCAGGGTGTGATCCTGGAGACCAGGGATCGAGTCCCATGTTGGGCTCCCCGCATGGAGCTTGTTTCTCCCAACACCTGTGTCTCTGCCTTTCTCTCTGTGTCTCTCATGAATAAATAAATAAATAAAAATCTTAAAAAAAAAAATATATTGGAGTAAGATGACCTTAATCCTAGAGCTTAGAGGGTTTGCTTTGTTTTTATTTTCAGTCTTTTTTGTTATAAATATGCTAATATTTGAGCCTTATAAATTTTTTAAAAAGCTTTGATATATACATACAGATCTCAGTTGCTATTAAGACAAATACAAGTTAAAATAGCAGTGAGATTATTTTTACCTACCAGACTAAGATTAAAATTAAAATAATAGTACCAAATACTTTTTTTTTTTTTTTTTTTTTTAAGATTTTATTGCTGAGCCACCAGGGCTGCTCAAGAAAATGTTTTTTAAAACAGAGTGACTGGAGTGCCTGGGTGGCTCAGTTGGTTAAGCACCTGACTAAATTTCAGCTCAGGTCGTGATTTCAGGGTCATGAGGTTAAGACCTGTGGAGTCCCACATCAGGCCCTGCACTCAGATTCCCTCTCTCCCTCTGTCCCTCTCCCTGCTTTTACGCACTGTCCCTAAGTAAATAAATAAAATCTTAAAAACAAACAAACAACTATCCATGATAGGCAAGGATATAGATTAATTAGCTTGCTTATATTCTATCAGAGGGAAAGTAACCTAAAAAAGTGGAAATTTGGCAAAAAATACTACAACTTAAAATGTTCAGACCCTTTCTTTATCAGGCATTCCTACTTTTAGGAATTTATGCTTTTAAAAACACCCCCACAATTATACAATGTTTTATACTAGGATGTTTTTTGTAGTAGTACTTTTAATAGCTAAGAAGGAAATCCAGCTTCTGCCACGTACGAATATAATAAGTCCAGGATCACACCCTGAGCTGAAGGCAGATGCTCAACCACTGAGCCACCCAGGCATCCCTATTTCTTTTCTAATGAGTTCAAAGTATGTTTCAACAGCTCTGATTAATGAGCAAATCACTATTTTTAGGTCGTTGCAAATCATCTGCTTTCCACCCAGGTCATGATCTCAGGGTCCTGGGATGTGGCCCCATATGAGGCTCCCCACTCAGTGGGAAATCTGCTTCTTCTTCTCCCTCTGCCCCACCCCTGCTCATGCTGCTTCTCTCTTCTCAAGTAGATAAAATGTTTTAAAAATATATTAAAATTAATCACTATTTTGAAGTGTATTATTTATACTTCTAGAAATAAAATTCATTTTTTTTAAATTTGAGAAAATATCTCTCAAAACTATTTTTAGGGGCACTTGGGTGGCTCAGTTAAGCATCTGCCTTCAGCTCAAGTCATGATCCTGCAGTCCTGGGATCAAGCCCCACATCGGGCTCCCTGCTCAGCAGGGAGTCGGCCTCTCCCTCTCTCCATCCTCTCCACTTGTGTTCTCTAAGTAAATAAGATATTAAAAAAAAAAAAAAAAAAAAAGATGGGACGCCTGGGTGGTTCAGTGGCTGAGCATTTGCCTTTCACTCAGGGCATGGTCCCACAGTCCCAGGATCGACTCCCACATCAGGCTCCCTCCATGGAGCCTGCTTTCTCCCTCTGCCTGTCTCTGCCTCTCTCTCTGTGTCTCATGAATAAATAAATAAAATCTTTAAAAAAAAGAGAGAGACTATTTTTAAGAATATAAGTATGCTTTTTATCTATTGAACCTGGGTTTTAATGCTAAGTACATATTCTTCTATGTTGGGCATTTTAATCAGAACTTTCTCTCTAGCAACTTAAGATAAACTCAAAGCAGTCAAGCATACTGCAAGGCAATGAGAAAGCAAATATAGAACTTATTTACCTAGAACAATTAGATTGAGCTATTTCAGATACCTTTGGTCAGGCATCAAAATGGTCTTTCCATTTTAATTATTTTTGAGAGTAATCTAAAATTAATTATAAGCGTCTCTGACTTCTTAAACAAAGAAACATAATTACAAGCTTTCTTAGCATTTAAATTTAAGTCCTCTCCAAAATTTTACACAGGGATGTCTTAGGTGTTAAATGAAGTAATGAACATAAAAGACTGCTTAGTACATGGCACCTATAAATGAAGTAATGAACATAAAAGACTGCTTAGTACATGGCACCTATAAATGATCAATAAATGTTAACAAACTTTAGTCTATTACCAAGATTCTTATGACTTTTTGTATTATTCTTCTATCAGGCTTTTGGATGTCATTTTTATCATAAACGTTTTTAACAGACCATTCAAATTTTGCAGATTTTAATTTGCTACTGAGCAAAAATTTGATCATTAAGCTGGATACTAATATAATTTTTCTATAACAAAAAAATCACACAGGCTTGAAATCAAGACTGAGTACATGGACCTTGCAACTTCTACTTTTGCTAAGGAAAGCTTAGTACTTTCTGTTAATATTCCAGATGGCTGAAGTTTCTGAATAAGTGATTTCTCTTTAATGAAGTGCTACACTTACAGACAACTGAAACCAAATGAAAGGAAAACATATATAATAATCAAGTTCCAAACCTTACAAAGATTTAGCCATGTTTTAGGCCCAAAACACTGTCATATATTTTTTAGTTGATAGTTACCAAGCAAAAATTTTCTGGCACAAGAATGCTTAACTTGTATTTAAAAATTATAGATCTCAAAGACCATTAATGCCATTTATTCCTTACTTAAAAAACCAACTCAATGCATATACTTGTTCCTGATTTTCCATTTCTCCCCTCATTTATTAGAACCCTCAGTGTTTTAGCTGGGCACATGACTGTTTACCTAGACTATTTTCCAAGTCTTTTTTGCCTCTAGGCACAGACAGTGATTATATTCCAGCCAATGAGTTGTTAGTACCTTCTAGGTCATGTCCTTGTCCTTAAAAGGAAGCTATTTGTTCTTCATTCCTTCCCTGAACTTGGAACTTCAACCTGGTGTTAATGAGGCAACTTCAATAATTCCAACAAGAGCAGCATCCTAGGGGATGGCAGAACAAGATAAAAAGCAACACCTGGGCCTCTGGACCACCCTGAGGAGGACTACCCTATCTAATTGCTTTCTAATTGGACTTTAATTGGAAAAAGACATAAATTTTTATCTTTAGACCCATTTTCTGGCCTCTGTTATATAGCTGATGCAATACCTAAACTAATAAACTCATTTTACAGAAGAAATTAAGGCTCAGAAACAAAGCAATACACCCCAAAATAAACCCAAGCTATAGATGTCTCACTCCAAAGCCCATACTCTAATAGCCTATTTTGTCTCCTACTCAGAAAAATGTGAATCTGAGTTACTGTTGCAAACTACATGGACCACGCGATTTTTTATATATATATATAAATAGGGAGACAGAAATGCAGTTTTCTTAAAGATTTTATTTATTTAAAAAAAAAAAGATTTTATTTATTCATGAGAGACAGAGAGAGAGAGGCAGAGACACAGGCAGAGGGAGAAAGAGGCTCCATGCAGAGAGCCAGATGTGGGACTCGATCCCAGGTCTCCAGGATCAGGCCCTGGGCTGAAGGTGGCGCTAAACCGCTGAGCCACCTGGGCTGCCCTGAAATGCAGTTCTTATGAATACGTTTTACTTACACTACAGCCTACTAAGGACCCTAATAAACCTTTGACTTAACTGCTCAGCCAGAGTAGTCCCTTGTTCTAAGAGCTGGAGCTTTACTTCGGGAAAGCCGTTCAATTAGAAGCTACCGAAAAAGAAAAAAATCAAGTATTAAAAAATAGCACCTCAGAAAAAATAGTACCTCAGAAAAACTTAAAAATATACTCAGTTTAAAAAAAAAAGGATTTTATTTTTACATAATCTCTACACCCAGCATGGGGCTCAAACCCACAATCCCAAGATCAAGAGTTGCACACTTTACTGACTGAGCCAATCAGGCACCCCAATATATATACTCACTCTTTTAGAATTAACTTGGTTGAGATAATAAGGACAAACTGGAACGGACAGAGATTGGAGAGAAAAAATATGTCAGTTCATTGTAACAGACAAGGCATAAGAGTAAGAAAAATATATTAGGGTGGTGGTAATGGGCAAAGAGCTGAAAGGATAAATAAAGCAAAAGAATAATTCAAAGAACTGAATTTAAGAGGTTGGGGCTCTAAAGAATGAAACATCTGGAATAGCCACTGTTTGGGATTCAACTTCTACAGCTTTTCCTTAAACAAACATGTAATCAAACATTATTTTTTAAAAGATATAATTAGAAAATCAAAAAACAGCAGTGATTAAGCTATCTGAAGTTTGATATCATGAATCAGCAATCATTCTTCTATATATCAGCAAATACTCTGGGTTTTGGCAAGGACAAAGGTCAAAGGACCAAAATATCTGAAGAATTCAGTATCATAACCCTAGGTGGGCGATTTCATTCATTCATTCAGCAAATATTAGAGTGCTGCTACTGTCATGGGAGCACTGTCATGATCAGTGCAACCAGAAAGTAGCAGTTCAGAAACTAAGCATTTAGAAACTTATACAACAGCTATATAATTTTGTATTTATTTAATAAAAAAGGGCTTAATATTTTTATACACATGATTATGTATACGTATAGTCATTCCATTTTCCTAGCAATTCAGTTTTATTGTATCTTACAAAAGTATTGGTCTGTGATTAATTGCATAAAAAAACAACTAAAGCAACTGGTCTTTAACCACCGACAGCTGAAATATTATTAAATATTGAGAAATATTATTAAAGTGCTTAACATTTTGCAAGGCACTGCAAAATTCTACTCTGGGGCAATAGCCAGTAAGCCACTATGGAAGGTATCTATTCTAATGAAAAAATAAAGACAAGGAGACTACAAAATAAAGACTAGAAAGATAAAAAGAGAAAGTAATAGGCATGACAAAGGAAATATCAGGAATATGAGATAGTGATTAGGTGGAGAGTACTTTACATAACCTAGTTGGTCAGAGGGCCTCAAGTCAATCACTGATTTGGATATAGTCCGAAGTGTGGGTAATGCGTAACAAGAACAAAGTAGGGAAGCAGAGTGAATATTTATGTTACTACCATCAGAAGAGAAAAAGGCAGTATTTTAAAGGATAAATTTATTCACTGTCTCAAATGGGATCCTGAGGTGAGGGACTTTGTTACTACCAACTCACTATCTCAGAAACCAACCAAAGAAGCCAACTTGTAGTTTGAAGCAAAATTCATAAATTAACTGGGTTTGAAGTCACAAACTCTTGTCTGAGTACTACGCAACACTCTCATCAACATGATGGGAGAGCTGGAAAGGAAGTAAAAGGTTTAAATCCCACATATTATAATACCATCTTCTTATCTAAAAATTAACATTTTGCTGTAATTATTGATCTAAAGAGTGACTTACAATACAAAAGAAATTAATCCAGTCTACTTTGTTAAAAAGTCAGAAATGCGGATGCCTGGGTGGCTCAGTGATTGAGTATCTGCCCTTGGCCCAGGGAGTGATCCTGGAGTCCCAGGATCAAGTTTTACATCGGCTCCCTGCATGGAGCCTGCTTCTCCCTCTTCCTGTATCTCTGCCTCTCTCTCTGTGTCTCTCATGAATAAATAAATAAAGTCTTAAAAAAAAAAAAGTCAGAAATGTTTGTCACTAGGTTTTTTACCAAAACAGTATTATCTCAGCAGACTACCAAGGCACATTTCAGGTGACCATTCTATACCCTTGAAACAAGTAACCTTCCTGAATTTCACTGCCTGAGTAGAGAGATATAAATATAGCCAAGACATGTTAAGGTCACAGAACAGAAAACTGGTAACAACAAAAGAAGATACTTTAGCCCATTTGCTTCAAACAAAGAAATTTTTAAAATTGTGTGGGGAAAAATCTGTTTACTAATTAGTGAATAGAAAAATCCTAATACCGGGACACCTGGGTGGCTGAGCATCTGCCTTCCACTCAGGGCGTGATCCTGAGGTCCTGGCATGGAGTCCCACATCAGGTTCCTTGCAGGGAGCCTGCTGCTCCCTCTGCCTGTGTCTCTGCCTCTCTCTGTGTCTCTCATAAACAAATAAATAAAATCTTGAAAGAAAGATAGAAAAAAAAATAAAAGAAAGGTCCTAATACCTATCATTAAATTTTCTAAAAGATTTATTTACTTATGGGGGGGGGCACAGGGAGACAGAGAGGATCTCAAGTAGACTCCCCACTGAGCACAGAGTCTGACCTAGGGCTCAAGGACCCTCAGATCATGACAGGAGCCAAAACCGAGTCAGCCACTTAACTGACAGACACACCAAGGCACCTCTATTAAATTTTTTAAAAAACCAAAAATCTTAAAAAAGAAATTCATTTGTATAATGAACATACTGGTAATTGCAAAGAAAACATTCTGGAAGTTTGGATGCCAAACTTCACTAGTGATTACCCCCAGTAATGGGAAAAGAGACTATGAAGGGAAGAAGGAAGAGGCAATTTTAGACTACATACTGATATGAATTATTTATAATAAGCATGTTTTCACTATTGCTTCAGTAAATAAACAGTAAACATTTAAAGAAATTTCCAGGGACACCTGGGTGGCTCAGTGGTTAAGCATCTGGCTCAGGTCATGATCCTGGGATTGAGTCCTACATCAGGCTCCCTGGAGGGAGCCTACTTCTCCCTCTGCCTGTGTCTCTGCCCCCCCCACCCCCTGCCATGTCTCTCATGAATGAATAAATAAAATATTTTTTCTTAAAAAGTGACTTTTAATATGCAAAGATCTCTAAGACATATCAATGAAAAAAATAAGCTGCAAAACGCTATAAATAGTATATCATTTATGAAAAAAGATAAGTTCATACAAATATATAATTCTATATTGTACAAATGCAGAATTACTCATAAAACTCTGGAAGGATTTATATCACATTAAGAATCACAGTTATTTCTGAGGGCACCTGGGTGCCACAGCTGGTTGAAGGTCCAACTCTTGGTCTCAGCTCAGGACGTGATCTCATGGTTGTGAGACTGACCCCCACGATGGGCTCCTGCTCAGCATGGAGACTGCTTGGGACTTCCTCTCCCTCTCCCCCTACTTCCGGCTCACACAAGTTCACTCGCTCTCTCTCAAATAAATAAGTCTTAAAAAAAATCATGGTTATTTCTGGAAAGAAACTGAAATTAAAGATGGTAGTCAAAGGGGCCTTAAACTTTACTAGTATTACTTGCCATTTTGTGTCATGAAAAAATTAAAAAGCTAATTAATAAAATAATATGTATAACAATGCAACTCAATGAGAGAATTATGTATCAGAATTCTTCCTTGAGGGGATCCCTGGATGGCTCAGCGGTTTGGCACCTGCCTTCGACCCGGGGCGTGGTCCTGGAGTCCCGGGATCGAGTCCCACATTGGGCTCCCGACATGGAGCCTGCTTCTCCCTCTGCCTGTGTCTCTGCCTCTCTTTCTCAATCTCTGTGTGTCTCATGAATAAATAAATAAAATCTTAAAAAAAGAATTCTTCCTTGTTTTCAGTAATAACCATGTGAGATTCACAATTCCACTTAACAAAAAAAATTTGAAAAGGACAAACCATCCCACTAACAATTGGTAAATGGAGCATAATCAGAATGACAACCTAACAATGTGAATTTAATATCTGCTTTATTAACCAATAGTTCCATTTATTCTCTTCAGATATACATAAAGGAGACCAAAAAAGAAGCAATGGGAATATGAGTGACTAGGAAAGGAAAAAGTGAGATAAGGAATGGAAAAATGAAAAACCACTGAAAAGGAAAAAAAAGGAAAGCGACATAAAACTAGCATGCTGAAGGTACATTTACAATTTAAAGACACTGACATAATGTATTTCCTGACAATTGCTAATAGAAACCCCTAGTTTTTTTTTTAGGTATTCAGTATTTAACTGACACGCAAAAATGAAGAACAGGAATGCCAATTACAAAAATCTAATTCAACCATTCAGTCATTTATTCAATAAGTATTTATCAAGCATCTAATACCAACACATTTGATCATATAACTGTCATGAAGCTTAAAACATAGTTATAGCTCTCCTGGAAAGAACTTACCCAACCATGACAACTGTAGGACTAAAATAATTCATGTTAACCAAAAATCAATTCATTTACATTGTTTTATGGAACAAAAAAATATTAGTGTTTTAGAACACAAAAAGAACCAGAAATTTATTTTAAATTGAATTGAAATCTAATTGAATTGAATAGCTCAGAAAATTTTACCAAAAAAAGCAAAGGTCAGTCTTATCTTGATGACCTAAATATGATCTAAAAAAAAAAAAAAAAAGTGGGACCATTACAAACACCAGTCTCTTTGCAAAATAAATCCAATGAATCTAACACAGTCTATTTCCATTACAGTTAACAGTAAGTCAGCCAAGGTAATATGCTGCTTCATTTATTCTCCACATTTTCTCTAAGAAATGACCGTTTTCCAAAAGAACATTCTTTCCAAGCAAGGCATCATTACAAAACTTGTCTACCAACTAACCTAACACAAATGCTGGTATCTCTAAGTCTTAGCATGACAAAAGTTTTCAAATTAATGGTACAATTTTTATACAAAAATGTTTATAGCATTTCTGCCTGAGGTACAAAAATATAAGCAGGCCTTTTCTATAATTTCCACAAAAGACAAAAAAAAGCAATGCAGTATAAACAATAGACGGTAAATATGTAAGGAGAGAAAAATGGTACTTGCTATCAGCAAATTTACACAAGAAATACTTCTTTTTTTTAAATTTTTATTTATTTGTGATAGTCACAGAGAGAGAGAGAGAATGAGGCAGAGACACAGGCAGAGGGAGAAGCAGGCTCCATGCACCGGGAGCCCGACGTGGGATTCGATCCCGGGTCTCCAGGATCGCGCCCTGAGCCAAAGGCAGGCGCCAAACTGCTGCGCCACCCAGGGATCCCCACAAGAAATACTTCTATTCTCTCCTAAAAGATAATTAGATTCAAGAGTGATTACAATTAACCATCAAACCATAAAGCACCAGAACTTATTTTATGTTCTTTAGAACACTCAGATCTACAAGGTTTCTTTTTTTTTTTTTTTTTTTTTCTACAAGGTTTCTTGAGGAAAAAAGGGATCTGGTCAAATAAAATTGGTAAACACAAATTACTTTATATCTCCATCTTGAAAATATATTTTTTTAAGATTTTATGTATTTATTCATGACAGACACAGAGAGAGAGGCAGAGACACAGGAAGAGGGAGAAGCAGGCTCCCTGCAGAAAGCTCGACCTGAGACTTGATCCCGGGACCCCAGGATCATGCCCTGAGCCAAAGGCAGATCCTCACCTCAACTGCTGAGCCACTCAGGAGTTCCCATCTTGAAAATATTATAAGCTGCTTAATAAACCTTGTATAAATATTAGATTTTTTTGTTTTGTTTTTGATCATCACACAGCATGCTTCTTTGGGAACAAATTTAAGTACATCCACTCGTGTTTTTTGGAACATACCTTGGACAGGTGCGTGTGTGATTCTAAAATTGCCCTTAACAATCTATATATATTAACCTTCAAAAAAGCCATGCAATTTTCAATAGATACTATACTACTTAATTTATTTTTTTTTTAATTTTTATTTATTTATGATAGTCACACAGAGAGAGAGACGCAGAGACACAGGCAGAAGGAGAGGCAGAGACACAGGCAGAGGGAGAAGCAGGCTCCATGCACCGGGAGCCTGACGTGGGATTCGATCCCGGGTCTCCAGGATCGCGCCCTGGGCCAAAGGCAGGCGCTAAACCGCTGTGCCACCCAGGGATCCCTAGATACTACTTTAAAAGAATGTGAGACATCGTTAGTTGGATACAGAAGTGATCAAAACACAAATCATCATTACGGTTTTATCTGACACTGTTATTGCAAGAGAACCAAGAGACAGTGACCTGGTTATGTAGAATATGAAATTCGAACCCAAACAGGACTTTTGGACTACAGGACTATACATTTATAGTAAAGTGGTATAAAATATGCTTGACTAAACCAACACTATGTCTAAATTTAAGCACATATGCCTTAATAACAATTTTTATTATAAGAAAGTACAGCTGTCTCTATATTGTTAGCCCTTTTGCTTTTTAAGCCAGCTGATCAAAGTTTGATCTAAAAAAATATGACTTCAGGGTACCTGGCTGGCTCAGTCAGTGCAGCATGGGACTCCTGATTTGGGGTCGTGAGTTCAAACTCCAGGTATGACCTGGAGATTACTTAAAAATAAATAAATAAATAAGTAAGTAAGTAAATAGATACAATTTATCAGTATAGTAATTCCACACACTTTTTCTGGACTTAAGCAACTTTCATGCCTTGGATACAACTTGAGAAAAGAAACCCCCTATGATTTACCATCAAATGCTTTGATTTTTAAGAAACGAGCTTTAAAAAAAATAAAAAGTTATTAGTTGAAAGGTAGATGGAAAATTAAATATGTATGAGCATTAAAAAACTAAGGATTTTTAGTATAATCAGTGTTTATTGGGCAGCAGGGTGGCTCAGCGGTTTAGCGCCGCCTTCAGCCCAGGGCCTGATCCTGGAGACCCGGGATCAAGTCCCACGCTGGGCTCCCTGCATGGAGTTTGCTTCTCCCTCTGCCTGTGTCTCTGCTTCTCTCTCTCTCTCTCTCTCTCTCTCTCATGAATAAATAAATAAAATCTTTAAAAATAATAATAATAATAATTAGTGTTTATTTGCACCCAACCTAGTATGCCCAGACTAAGGAGGCCTCTAGTCACCAGAAATCAGTGCCTTTCTCTGAAGCAGAAAAGCGAAATCAAATTTAAAAGTATTCGACTTTAAGGAACACCTGGCTGGCTCAACTGGAAAAGCATGCGAACTCTTGATCTCAGGGTCATGAGTTCAAGCCCCACAATGGATGTAGACATTACTTAAATAAAACTTAAAAAAAAAGTATTTGACTCAAAAATATGCAGTGTAGTGAGGATAAAATTCTATACTTAAGATATTCATAACTTTATAGAATTATTCATTATCATATGATACAAATACAAGTATTTACTACTTAGTCTCTAGAGAACATCCTAATACATATCAAAAGTTACTCTTAACTGACAGTATGAAAAGTTAAGTACTATAAAATCAATAATAAGGGCACCTGGCTGGCTCAGTTGGTAAAGCATGCAACTCTTGATTTCAGGGTTAAAAGCTTGAGCCCCAGGTTGGGTATAGATATTTAAAAATAAAATCTTTACAAAGAAAGTCAATAATATAACTCTAATACACTTAGAAGATCCTTAAGTTCACTAAAGTGAAAACAGGAAAGCTGTAAAAGCACAGTAAAGTTGAAAAATCTCTTCAGTAAAAAGTTTGACAAAATGGACATCAATCATTCTAGAACTTTGATTCCTAGAGTCTTTAAAAAGTACTGTTTAACGAATCCCTGGGTGGCTCAGCGGTTTAGTGCCTGCCTTCCACCCAGGGTGTGATCCTGGAGTCCAGGGATGGAGTCCTGTGTCAGGCTCCCTGCATGAAGCCTGCTTCTCCCCCTGCCTGTGTCTGCCTCTGTGTGTGTGTGTCTCTCATGAATAAATAAATGAAATCTTAAAAAAAATAAAATTAAAAGTACTGTTTTAGCACCTAGTAAGTTGTGAGCTGCTAGGACTATAGATCTGGGATTTCTTTCTTATAACACTGTAATTTATTCATTCATTCATTCATTTTAGAGACAGAGAGAGAGAAAAGAACGAGTAGCAAAAGGAGAGGGGGGAAAAAAATCTCAGGCAGACTCCTTACTGAGCATGGAGCCCAATGCGGGGCTCTATCTCACGATCCTGAGATCGCGACCTGAGCTGAAATCAAGAGCTGCATGATTAACTGAGCCACCCAGGTGCCCCTATAATTCATCACACAAATACTTACTGAATATCTACTACTATGGAAAAATAAAGATGGGGATCCCTGGGTGGGTCAGCAGTTCAGCGTCTGCTCAGAGTGTGATCCTGCGGTGCTGGGATCGAGTCCCACATCGGGCTCCCTGCATGGAGCCTGCTTCTCCCTCTCCCTGTGTCTCTGCCTCTCTTTCTGTGTCTCTCATGAATAAATAAATAAAATCTTAAAAAAAAAAAAAGATTAAAATACTTACAAACTCTTCCTTAAAGACATTTAAGAGTCTAGAAGAAATGAAACGTATACAAATGGTAGAAAGCTTAAGAAATACACAATCTAGTTAAAATGTGAAGATTGCTCAGAGGGGAAAGATTATCTGCAGTTTGGTGGAGGGGAAAAATAAGGGTGGATTTAAAGGACAGTTATGGGCACCTGAGTGGCTCAGCTGGTTAAGCATCTGACTCTTGATTTCATCTCAGGTCATGATCTCAGGGACCTGAGATCAAGCCTACATCAAGCTCTGCACTTTATTGTGGAGACTGTTTAGGATTTTCTCTCTCTTACCCTCTGCCAACTCCCCACGCCACCCACCACCTACCACATGCTTTCACATACTCTCAAAAAAAAAATTTAGGGGGGTGGGGGTGACTGGGTGGCGGGCACTGAGGTGGGCACTTGACGGGATGAGCACTGAGTGTTATTCTGTATGTTGACAAATTGAACACCAATAAAAAATAAATTTATTA
Organism: Canis lupus familiaris; assembly: GCF_011100685.1. Taxonomy (NCBI): domain Eukaryota; kingdom Metazoa; phylum Chordata; class Mammalia; order Carnivora; family Canidae; genus Canis; species Canis lupus. The sequence goes on from NC_049253.1 coordinate 39,884,214, forward strand.
AAAAAAATTTAAAGGACTGATGGACTTTAGGGGTGTCTGACTGGCTCAGTTACTAGAGCATGCAACTTTTGATCTCAGGGTTATAAGTTGGAGCCCCATGTTGGGTGTATAGATTACTCAAAAATGTTTTAAATCTTTAATAATAAATAAACAAGATATAAAAAAATAAAGTAAAATAAAGGACACATAGATCTTAGACAAAGAGGCTTTCTGGAGAAAAGCACGAAAGATGGAAAACCACCATGAAAAGAATTTAATTTCACAGAAATGAAAAAAATTATAAAATACTAAACAATAATGTATCAGTTAGAGGTTGCCAATTATAGCAACTTGGAATATCCAGATGAGATCAAATCACCAATTAAAATATCTAAAATTGTACCACTCATTTTACTGATGTCCTAAATACTTTCAAATTAGTGACCCATGACCCCTTTCACCTGTTATATTTCCCAATGGAACAAGATGGTGAAACATTTTATCCATACTGCAACTTGGAATAAACTATTAATTCTCTTCATAAGACAAATTACTTTTCCAATTTTGAGTATACTCCTCAAAGTAAGAACAAGGATCCTCACTTTCCTTTCACTTTACACAAACAACATACACGAGTGATAATCAAGCTTCATTTTGAAATCACAATGTAGGGATGCCTGGGTGGCTCAGCAGTTAAGCCTCTGCCTTCAGCTCAGGGTGAGATCCCGGGTCCCGGCCTCTCTCTGTGTCTCAAATAAATAAATAAATAAATAATAAAATAAAATAAATAAAATAAAAGATTTTATTTTTATTTATTCATGTCAGACACACACAGAGAGAGGCAGAGAGACACAGGCAGAGGGAGAAGCAGGCTCCATGCAGGGAGCCAGACGTGGGACTCGATCCCAGGTCCCCAGGATCAGGCCCTGGGCTGAAGGGGCACTAAACCGCTGAGCCACGGGGGCTGCCCTAAAAATAAAATCTTAAGAAAAAAGAGAAATCACAATGTAAAATTTATGTTGTTTCACTCACTATGGCAAGATCAGTATTCTAGTCTCAGCTCTGTAATACTGTGCAAGTCGCTTCAGTGCTTTGTGCCTTAGTTTCCTAACGTAAAACGAGGTGGGGGGGGGGTTCAACCTGGATGATCTGCAAAGGACCTTCCAGCTTTAAAATCCTATATTCAATTATATACCATCTTTTCTACAGAAGTCGTTGTGACAAGGCCAACTATTAAAAAAAAAAAAAAGAAAAAGATAGTCTTCCTCTAAAATCATGTATTACATTTTTTTTTTTATTAAAAACTACCCTTTACTGAGCACATACTAAGTGCCAGGCTCTACTTCTTATTTCACTTAATCCTTATTTACACCCATAAAAGCAAGTGGTTCCCTTACTTTACTCACAGGGTATTATCCATCTCTTGCCAGGTCCAATCAAATTAGAGGTGGAAGACAAGGATTCAAATTAAAGCCTAAATCCAAAGCGAGCTCTAATATACTATACTTGATGCATCAAACGGAAAATATCAGAAATAAAATAAATGAACAAAAGCTGAAGAGGTGGGCTGTGACTCTGGTGATCTGGAGAGAGCAACAGTCTTATAACAAGGCAGCTCGGGTGCCTTGTAGCCATGTGGAAGCAGACGAAAGAAGCCAAATATCAGTCGTGTATGTCTGTGTGTGTGTGTGTGTGGACATGGACATGAAATCTCCCAATTTTCAAATAAAGGAAGAGAGATTCATCAGCTTTCAACTTCTGCTGTAAACAGTTCTAATTCAGATCTGTGAGGTTGATTTTGATACTTGTAATTTTCCAAAATTCCCGGGTAAGTATTAAAATATGAGCATCAGCAAGAAGACCTAGGCTAAGAAGGGAAACCATATTTGAATCCTGGCTTTGCTACTACTAGTAGCGTGACATTGGTCAAGTCACTTCACCTCTCTAAACCACATTTCTTCATTTGTAAAGTGAAGATACTACCATCTATCTGGCAGGGTGGTTAGATTAATGGAGAATGTGCACTATAAAGAACTCAGCATAGTACCTACTTCAAGATAAGAGCTTGACAAATGAAAGCTATTATTATCTTTCAAAATCCCAGTAACACAGAACGTAGGATCTATGTTCACAGACATCCCAATTATGTCTATGACTACTCCCCAAAGTTTACCTTTAAAATGTCATGCTTGGTCACTTTCCTGTATATCTGAAATCATTCTCAATTAGCTTATTTTTAAAATGTCACATGCACTCATTTCTAATAGAAACTAACCGAACTTCAAAATAAATTTATCTTAAACCTAAACGCTGAACCAACTATCAAATACTGTTTTCCGTGGCGAACAGGTTTTTAACGTGACGCTGCAAATCGTGTTACCGAGGAAGGGTTCAGACTTCTGAATCGGGTGAGTAGAAGGGAAAGTTAGGGATGAGTCCCAAAGCAGTTTGAGCGCGAAACAGACCTCCAAGTCCAAGCGAGTATAGCTGGGGGAGCCCGAAAAACGAGGCCTGAACTGGTGACACCTGGCAGAACGATTTTCCTCCAGTTGAAGGGACGGGAGCAGGTGGCTTCGTGCCCCCAAACTATCATTTCATTCTTAGCCACATGCTTTCGTCAACAGCTGGGTTTTAACCCTTCTTGCCACCTTCCCCCATGACCCACTGCAGGCTGCGACGGAGGGAGTAGGACCTTAGGTTCCTCTCGGCCTCTGGAGACAGGCGGAAGGGGGCAAAGGCCCGCGCGGCCCCGAGGGGCGGAGACAGGTCGAGCCACCTGCGCCCAGGGTCGAGCCCTTCCCGGGCGGGCCCCCCCACCCCCACCCCCACCCTGTAGAGCTTCGGGGCGCGGCCGCGGCCACCCGGGCCGAAACGCCGCGCAGGGGGCTGTGCTGGGGGCGTCAGGAGTGGCGCGGGGGTCCCAGGAGAGAAAGGGAGGCAAAGGGAGAGGCGGGCGCGTGGACTCCCGGCCCGTGGTGGGGCACGGAGGTCACCTCCCGGGCCCCGAGTCGTCCGAACCCTTCCCCAGTCCCGGGCCCATCGCGCTCCTCTCACCGTCTCGGCCTCTGTGTGCTGGGGCCCGGCGCTCTGACCGCCCATTACACCGCGGAGGAAATTCATCTTTCGCTCAGCCACCGGCTCCGCAGGCCCCGCCGGGAAAGAAACGGCGACTTTCCCTGCCCTCGGCAGGGCCCGGCCCCTACGCCCGCTCCCCGCACTCGCCGGCGCGGCCACCAACGCCTCCCACCCAGGGGCCGCTCCAGCCTCCTAAGCCCGGAAACAGCCGCCGCCGCCAGTCTAAGTGCGCGTGCGCGGGGACGTGGCATTACGTGGCGGCCCGACGGGCGCAGGCCAAAGGGGGACGGAGGCGACGGGGGGCCCGCAGCGCGTATCCAAGCCCGCCCACTGCGCATGCCCCGCCTCCCTGGGCGGACACGCCCCCTGCCCCGCCCCCCGCCGGTCGGTCCCGCCGGCCCCGCCGCCCACGCGGTCCAAGCGCGGCCCCGCAGCCGTGGGGGATCCGGGTGGCGGGTCCTGGCTTGCGGGGAGCTTGGCTGTCGCCGAAGGGGCCTCGCCGCCAGCTGTCGAATCTGGGGTCCTACTCTGTTGGGTCGACAGCGGAATTGTCCTTCGGCCGACGTTACAGGTAAGGGGCCCGGCCCTGGGAGGGCTCGTTGGGCCTTGCGGTCCCGCGATGCGAGCCTTAGGGCCTTCTGAGCCTCGTAAATCGCATTTCTTTACCGGGCTTTGTTTAGCGGTAAAAAAGGGTGCTAGAGCCCCCTCATTCCGTTGCCACCGGAGGGCGCATTTTCCAGTCCTTGCTCTCCAGACCTGTTACAAAAGGGATTCCTGGATCTGAACACCAGGTACTCCGCTGTTCTCCAATGGTGCGAAGTTGAAACCGATCGAGCCCTGCGCTTAGTTTATGAGAGAAAACGCATTGATCTGTAGTGTCATTTTGGCAGCTAATTACGTAATATTTCGTTATTACTTCTCAACCCCTGCATTTTCAGTGTTTTTTTTTTTTAAACATGAAAAATGTCTTTTTTTTTTTTTTCCAAAATGGTATGCCCTGCCCCTTTGGAAATGAGATTGCCCAGGTGGCTACACCTGCTTCTGGAGTAGCCTTGTAAATGTCTTGAGCGCAGGGTCGAGTTAGCCTACTGATCCATACACCTCTTCACTTGGATCCCCTACAGGTCCCGAATTCAGCATTTAAAATTGAACTCATCATCTTCCCCAGCCTACATTAAAGGGGGGAAATAAAAAAGAGAAATCACTATGCTTCTTTGTGCCTTACCAGTCTCAACAGTACCACTAGCCAAATAATTGCCTAAACTAGAAGGAGGACACTGGGGGGAATCTTATGTTCTGGATTTCTCACCCACCTGTCCAGTATTCAAGCTCTTTAATTTCTATTTATAGAATATTTCTCAAACAGGTCCTATGCTCTTCATCCTTGCTGCCTTTGACATAGTTTATGTTCTCATAATTTTTCACCAAGATTATAGCAGTAGCTTCCTAACTAGTTTGTCTGCATTCAAGCCCTGGCTTCTGTCCAGTCCAGCCTCCAGTCCAGTCACCCTTGGATGAGCCTAACAATGACAAAACATCTGTCCATGTAGGTACTCTTCTTAAAATCTTCCCGTGGTTGTCCATCTGCTCCATAATAAAATCTAGTCTCTGTAGCTTGGTATACAGACCTGTTATGTTCTGGCTCCTATCTTTCCAGCTCCTGCCTCCCCCACGTACTCTGGAATTTTGCCGGGATATGCCCTTCCCCTCCCACCTCCTCATCAAGGAAACTCCTACTGATTCCTTAAGATTTAACTCTGGCACCATCTGAAAGCTTTCCCTGAAATTCAGGTACCTGTGTCTATGCTACCACTTTGCAGTTGTTAGTATGTGGAAAGCACTCAATAAATGCTTGTGAAGCCTACTGTTTAAGGGCAGGACTATGTTATTTATTCATTTTTGTATCTTCATATTTTGGCGCTGGCATAAAAGGTGATATTGATGGATAAATGAAGAAGACATTGTGTATATTTGAATATTTTGCTGAGGAGGAGGGTCCTTTTTTCATCTCTGGGGTGGAATTGTAGATAACATATATCACCGAGGCTCTAGTGAAAGTTCCTTTCCTACTGCCAAGGTATTAATTAAGCATGGGTGACTTGGATAATGGTTGGGATCATACTGCCCCAAATCCTGTGCTCTAAGCATTGTCTTCTGCTTTAAAACTGGACACTTGACATTTAATTCAGACATTTTCCATGGGGGTATTTGTTGCAACCTTAAAAAAGTGACCAATAAACACTCAGCATTGTTATTACCAAGTAATGTTTGTAAAGAATCACTCAGTTCCTAAGCCCCACCCCTTCCTGATGAGCTTCTCACCTTCCTCCTGTGCCTCACTCAATCCCTATCATCTGCATTGGGGCTCATGGATTTCTACTACATGGATTCTTTCCTTTTTTTTTTTTTTTTAAAGGATCTTATTTATTTATTCATGAGAGACACACAGAGAGAGGCAGAGACACAGGCAGAGGGAGAAGCAGGCTCCGTGAACAGAGCCTGATGCAGTACTCAATCGATCCCAAGATTCCAGGATCACGTCCTGGGCCAAAGGCAGCCGCTCAACTGCTGAGCCACCCAGGCATCCCTACGTGTATTCTTTCCTAATAAAGCAAACAAACAAAAATAGTGCCTGACATTTTAGCTAAATAAATTCCTTTAAGGCACCAACCTGGTCAAAGTGCCCTGCTTTGTTTTAAACTGGTGAGTAGGTCAGTAACAGCATATGAATTTTCCTTCCAGTTGACCTGTTTTCTTCCCTAACAGCATCCCCCTGGCAGGAAGGACTGTGGACAGGAGGGATGGACAGTTGAGTCCAGAGAAGGTGAAGATAGAGCCCTCAAACCCCCCACCCCCGCCACCCTGACCTCATAGTCTTGCCTCTTGGTGTCTGGCAAGGGGTGGAGCTGCTCACCACTTCCAGTCTCAAGAGGAAGCAGAGGGTTCAATGGCTACTTTGTCCCTCATTTGGGGTCTGAAAGAGGAGCAGAGGCATCATGACTAAGGAATAGCCATGAAATGGACTCGTTATTTAAGAGAAAGAGAGTTACAAGTGAATGTACTTTCACTAATTTTTTTTTTTTTTTTATGATAGTCACAGAGAGAGAGAGAGAGAGGCAGAGACATAGGCAGAGGGAGAAGCAGGCTCCATGCACCGGGACCCTGATGCGGGACTTGATCCCAGGTCTCCAGGATCGCGCCCTGGGCCAAAGGCAGGCGCCAAACCGCTGCGCCATCCAGGGATCCCAACTTTCACTAGTTTTATAGAGAGAAGTCAGGGACCATGTCTTGTGCCTGTTTGTACCTTTTAATCATTTAGTAGAATTCCTTTAATACGATAGATGTTCACAAACCGTTTCTTTAAATAAAGGAAAAGAAAACATGTAAAAATCCTGACCACCTGACTTAGGCCATTATGCTTCAGAATTTCATAAATCTAAATGTCTGGGATAAGAATTGCCACAAATCGGGATCCCTGGGTGGCGCAGCGGTTTGGCACCTGCCTTTGGCCCAGGGCGCGATCCTGGAGACCCGGGATCGAATCCCACGTCGGGCTCCCGGTGCATGGAGCCTGCTTCTCCCTCTGCCTATGTCTCTGCCTCTCTCTCTCTCTCTGTGACTATCATAAATAAATAAAAATTAAAAAAAAAAAAAAAAAAAAAAAAAAAAAAAAAAAAAAAAAGAATTGCCACAAATCCTTATAATACATGTAATAAAAATATTTAGCTTGGGTGTCCTTGGGTGAATAAAAGTGATTTCCCTTTAAGCCAAACCTGATAACAAAGCAACTAACAAAATTTGAAATTCATTTTTAAAATTGCTTCCTCACAATCCCCTACTTCAGTGTCTCTTCAGTGGCCCACTTTCCCCATTCTTTCTTACTTTCTAGTGGCAAACTCAACAAAGCAATGAAATACAATTGCACAAGATTGTGTTTTGGTTGGAAGGTTGGTAGTGTGGTGGAGTATTGTTACCTGCTTAGAAATTTGTATTTGAAATACACCATACACAGATCTCTAAAGACTGCAAAATCAGTGTCCAGAAACATTGTTTTTGTTTTTTTTTAAAGTCAGCTCTATGCATAACATGGGGCTCAAGTCATGACCCTGAGATCAAGAGTCACACACTCTACCCACTTAGCCAGCCAGATGCCCCCAAATATTGTTGATACAATTATGCATTACTATCCATTAACCAAACATACAGAAAAATAAATTACTAATGATGAAGCAGCTATTGAAATTCATAACCAATCAGGGATCCCTGGGTGGCTCAGCGGTTTAGTGCCTGCCTTCGGCCCAGGGCGTGATCCTGGAGTCCCCGGATCGAGTCCCACGTCGGGCTCCCTGCATGGAGCTTGCTTCTCCCTCTGCCTATGTCTCTGCCTCTCTCTCTGTGTCTCTCATGAATAAATAAATAAAATTTTTAATAATAATAACAACATCAAATACATAGGTGGTGTGCCTTATTTACCAGTCTCTGTCTATTAAAAGTGTGTTGCATAAAATACTTTACTTAATCCTCACAACAACCTTATGAGATGGGTAGTGATAGTAGATGGTGAAACAGGCAGAGCGTTATTTGCCTGATACCCTACAGCCAGGAAGTGGCAGAGCTAGGACATAAGTCTGAGATATGGCTCCAAAGCCTGTGCTGTTAGATACTATGCTATCCAGACTCTTCTGCACCCAAGGCAACCATCATGCACTAGGTAGAAATATGGCCTACAAGTCCCTATATAATCTGACCCCTCTGTTATCCCCCTGACCTCATCTTCTGCTGCATTCCCTCCACTCCAGGCACACTAGCATCTTGTTTCTGAAACTTAACTCCCTCTTTCCCTTGTTCTTTTCCTGTATTGGGGATGCTTGCTACTCCAGTTCTCTGGAGGAATGGCTTGCTCCTTCACCTGTTTGATTAGGTATACTCAAGCGTTACCCAGGTCTCTCCTGACTATTTTAAGTTACAGTTTCCTCATACTCCTTCTCCCTCTGCTCTGCTTATTTTTCTCTGTAGCACTTGCCAGTCTGATACATTATTTTCCCATATGTGTTATTTTCCTATATTTCATCAGCTATAAGACACCATTAAGTGTCCCTCAGAGAAGGAAAAATATTAAACCGTGCCAATTGTCTGATGCATCTACCACAAGATGCATCCCAATTTCAGGTTTCACAAAATGTGAAAAGATGTTTATTGTAGGACTAATGGAGTATAGTATATATTTTACATCTTTATCTTGTTTATTGTCTATCTCCTCATTGCCAGCAGAATGGGAGCCCCTAAGGGCCGTAATTTTAGTCCTTTTGTGAAATGTTTTATCCTCAGTGCTTAGCACAGTGTCTAACACATAATAGGCACTTGGTAACTCTAAAGGGTGAATGAACTCCCCAGATGAAGAAATTCCTGCTTTCAGCCTGTGTGCAGGGAGCAGAAATTCTGCAACGTTGCTAAGCGTTGCATGGTGGCCGGACTTAATAGAGTCTGCATCGGGGTCCTCAGAAAATTTTATTAACATGCTAATTTTAGTTTATGAATATTTTGTTGGCCGTTAATGACTAACTTAATAATTAATGTTTAGTCATATGTAAAAGTAAATGTTGTGTGGGAGGAAGAATTTATATTTTTAGAACTAGATATCAGCCCACTGGGAGAACCATCTCAACCTCCAAATGGCTAGCTTACCTTGCTTGGAGATTCACACTGATGAAATGGTTTTCTTCTCTTTCCTCCACTCCTCCTCCTCCTCCACTCCTCCTCCTTTTTCCCTTCCTCCTCCTTTTTCTAAGACAGGTAATATATTCACATGGTTAAAATAAAAAGTACCAAAAAGTGTATAGTAAAAAGTTCCCCTGGTATATTCCGTGGCCGCCCAGGAAATCAATGTAAACTGTTCTTGTTTATCCTTTTAGATATACAAATATGTATATTTAATATCTCTTTCTCTTTTTTTAAAAAAATAACATAGATAAGGGACACCTGGGTGGCTCAGCGGTTGAGCATCTGCCATTGGCTCAAGGTGTGACCCCAGGGTCCCCACGTGGAGCCTGCTTCTCCCTCTGCCTGTGTCTCTGCCCCTCTCTCTCTCTCTGTGTCTCATGAATAAATAAATCTTTTAAAAAATTAAAAGAATAATAATAACATAGATAAATGTAGCACATTGTATATACTGTCCTATACCTTTTTTCCATTTAATGTATCTTGGAGATTGTTCCACATCAATATATAGAGGGTGGTACATATCTTCAACCTTTCTTATTGTGTCCTGTGAAGTGCCTTTCAAAATATGTTTTTATTTTTTATTTTTTTAAGATTGTATTTCTTTATTGAGAGAGAACAAGCATAAGCAGGGGGAGGGGCAGAGAGAGAAGGTGAAGCAGACTCTCTGCTCAGCAGGGAGCCTGATGCGGCTCCATCCCAGGACTCTGGGATCATGACCTGACCCCAAGACAGATGCTTAACTGACTGAGCCACCTAGGTGCCCCTCAAAATATTTTTTTAAAGTCCTAAGAATTCATGGGACACCTGGGTAGCTCAGCGGTTGAGCGTCTGCGTTAGGCTCAGGGCATGATCCCAGGGTTCCAGAATCAAGTTCCACATCAGGCTCCCTGTATGGAGCCTGCTTCTTCCTCTGCCTGTGTCTCTGCCTCTCTTTCTTCATGAATAAATAAATAAAATCTTGAAAAAAAAAAATAGAGTCCTAAGAGTTCCTAAGGAGACGAGGGTGCAAGAAAGAAGGTTCTGGGACCCCATCCTGTTCCATTCTATCGATTTCATTTGTTTACATTGCTGATTTCATTTGAACAAAAAGATTGAGAGGCTAAAACTTTGGATGGCCACCTCTCTTAGGGGATGTGAAATGTGATCAAGGCATGGACTCAAAATAGTCAAGGAGCCTCACATGCTCTAGAGTCTAGGGTTCAAATTCCTGCCCTACCTGTTAAGAAAGGAAATAAAGGTGGCTGTTAGGATTTTATTAGAGAATATCTTTAACATGCTTAATAATTTAATACCAGAGGGGCCCCTGGGTGGCACAGTTGAGCATCCAACTCTTGGTTTCGGCTCCGGTAGTGATCTCGGGGTCTGAAATCGTGGCCCAGTTGAGATCTGCTAGAGTTTCTCTCTCCCTCTCCCTCTATGCCTCCCCACACTCACTTTCCCCTGTGCTTTTTCTCTCTAAAATACATGAATCTTAAAGAAAAAAAAACACTTCAATACCTGAAACATAGTTAAGTACTCAATAAAAGAATGGACAGCCAGATCATCTTTGGTATGTATTAGCATTTTCTTAAAAACCAAACATGTAGGGATCCCTGGGTGGTGCAGCGGTTTAGCGCCTGCCTTTGGCCCAGGGTGTGATCTTGGAGACCCAGGATCAAATCCCACGTCGGGCTCCCAGTGCATGGAGCCTGCTTCTCCCTCTGCCTATGTCTCTGCCTCTCTCTCTGTGTGTGACTATCATAAATAAATCAAAAAAAAAAATTAAAAAAAAAAAAACCAAACATGTAAAGATAGTACTTAACTGAAAGTATATTGGCTGATGTTACTGGAATGTCTGTTACTTCAGATATAGCTTGATCTGGGGCATCAAGACAATGTCCCCAGGATCTGGGCTTTCTCTTTCTGGGCTCTGCTGTTTTTATCTGTTTCTTTCTCTGGCTCCTTACAGGGGCAAGATGCCTGTCAGCCCTATAATTTCCCAGGTCCAAGTTCATCAAGGAAGACTCCTAACCTCTCTCATGACTCACTGCATCTGGCTGAGTCATGCACCCATGTGTTGGGCCAGTTCCTGTAGTCCAGTGTGTGAGATGCACTGATTGGCCTTGATTCACACACCCACCTCTAAAACCAGCAGTGAGAGTCCTCAGTTCACCTCAAATCGTAAGGCATAAGAACAGGGGAACAGGGACTTTATTCAAAGGAAATCTGGAATACTATGCCAGGGGAAAGTTTATCAGGGTAGAAAAAAACAATAGATGCTCACTGTATGCCCTAATGGACTTGACTGCCAATTTATTTTTGAAAAATATTTTTTCCAGCAGTGCTACTAGCATATTGCTAACCTCAGTTCTGTTGCTTTGCAAAAGGTTCAAAAGATCATGTTGCATTATTTAATAAAAGTTATTTTACACTGCATTGTATTTCTGTCTACAAGCAAAGCTGTAGCTTTACTCTTTAAAAACAAAACAAAAAAACAAACAAAAAAAAAACTATGGTCCAGTGTGTTTTCATTTTTAAGAAAATACAATAAAGAGAATTCCTTACTTAGGACACATCTAAATTGGGAAATCCCATTTTCAGTTCCAAAGGACTTTTTATAAAACTATGGAGGGACAGATTTATCAGATCCAGGACTCAGCACTCTTGCCTGCTGTGGAAAATTTGCAGTGACCTCCCCACCACACCCCCTCTCTTCCAGCTAGCTGAACAGGCAGGTCTTGAATAGCCAGGATGGGTTTTTACTGTCCCAGTCTCTAGCTAGACCAAATCCTTTGAAGTTCACGATACTGGCTGATGCCAAGATTCCATGGAAGCTTAAGATGGTTTATTATGGAGTCACTGTCACCTCCACCAGCAATCCATGATCCCAGAGCAAATTGCAGCTGACCTGTTTCATTTGCCTGAGTCTGTGGCCCAAGTGAGTATGTGTGAGGGGTTGGGATGTCAGGGGACTCTGTAGGGTGTCTCTTGAGATGAGAGTACAGTCTGTGAAGGCAGATTGGGCCTCCGGGCCAGCAGGATGGTTAGCTTACCTGGACCAGAACTTTTCAAAGCTAGCCCACACCTCCAAGTCCATTCTTTCCCCAATTCCAGCCCTTTAATGAAGTTGAATAAAGTTGCCAATGGCCTGTGGTTGATGAATACACCACATGTAATTGGGGTGGGCTCAGTAACTTGCAGATATTAGTTGAAGGGACCAGCACTGAAATAGGCAGATTGAGAAAAGAAGAGGGAGTTGGGTGAGGATATAATTCTCTGCCAGCAGCTCAGTTGTCTATTGCAGAGAAATGGAAGCTAAGATCATGAGCACCAAGAGGCAAAGAAGAGAAGTCTTCTGTTTGGCTTGACCATTGCCTGATGCTGCCTTGGTGGGATCTCATAAACACCACAATAGTTGTAGGTAGTATAAAGAGCTAGAAGAGCTGCAGCTTGCTCTCCCACCACTCTCTGTACACACATGGCTTTTCCAGGGCAGGACCACAGCCTATTGGACTGAAGTGCCCCAGAACCAAGTCCAAAAACTGCTCTCTCTCTCCTAGGTATATGAATAGTGACTTGTAAATAGCTCAGAGTCCAAGGTTCTAATAGGTAATGGCCTCAGCCAATCTCTTTCCTGTGAGGGCCCTGCTATCTAGGTCTGGTTCTAGTATCTGGGTCAGAGCAAACTGACTATCCTGGTATTTTGGTACTTACTTCATGGTATAATAAGTTTCAAGATCTTTGTTTTTAAAAAGTTCACATTTTACACCTTTTAAAACAAATCAATAAAACTACACATTCAACACATTTCCTTTTAATAGAGGTGAGCAATTCCAAGCTTTGCTGTGTCCTTGCACACCTGGCAAGGATTCAGTGCCTTTTTGCAGTGTTAGCTCCCTTGCCTGCCTGGAGCTTTTAGAATCTCATCCTCTGGATTGCTGCTCAGCTCCCTAGATTAGATTTTTCCCTGCCAATCCGGGAAGGATGGTCTCTCCCTTGGGATTCTCTTCCCCAGCAGAATGAGCCACTTTGCTCAGAGCCTTTCTCTGGGAATCCGTATGCTCTCTCCCTCTTTTTGGGGGTGGGATGGGATGGGGAGCTGGGGTTGCGAGGTGACTGATAAAGAGAAACTGAGAAGGGTTTCTATGAAGGAGAGGAGGCAAAGAAGAGGAAGGGGGTAGAGTGGCAAGAGATCTGAGAAACTCAATGAAACTGCTGACTAATCTCTGCCACTAGAGTATTACACACACACAAACAGTTTTTTTCCCCCAGTACTTAAAATAGCTCGGCATAGCAAAATATTGAAAACAGTTGTGCTTGGATTCTTGAACTACTGATTCAGCAAACACTGAGTCTCTGTCCTCTGTGACAGGCGCCACTATAGGTACTCTCCTGTGTGTGGGTCACTCTGGAAGGCTAGAAATCCTTATTCTGTTTCACAGAGAGAAGCCTGGGCTTCATCATGGCATAGGCCAGAAAGGCAAGTTTTGTTTGCAAACCTAGACAGACCTGGGTTTTCATTCTAGTCTTGCCACTTTTGAACAGTGTGGCCTTGGGCAAGTGATTTAACTTTGCTGTGTCAGTTGCAATGACCATGTGCTGCAACAACAGGAAACCCAAGAGTATCTTAAATTAGGAGGGAGGAAGAACAGGACTGGCACAGAGTAGCTCTAAGATGTCATCTGTTATCTGAGCTGGAATCTTTCCGCTCAGCTATCCTTGGCTTGAGGCCTTTTGTCTTTGTGGTTGCAAGCTAGCTGCTTCATCTCCAGCATGAAGATCTCCAGCATTGTATCCTTATTCTAAAAAAAAAAAAAAAAAAAAAAAAGAAGGGAAAAAAAAAAAAAAAAAGATTCTTATAGTAAACAAGGAAGAATAAACCCTGAAAAAACTTGCCAACCTAGGAGCATCATTGTAAAGATTAAATAATGCTTGTAAAACATCTACCAAGAAGCCAGTAACATGGTTAATACTTAAAAATACCCCTCCCCAACTTGTGGGGACAGGTTATTTGTTTTTGTTTTTGTTTTTTTTAATCACTTGTAGTCAGACACATAATAAATAAACAGATAATAAATAGTCACTACGCCTAAGTTACCTTTTACTGGTTTGGAAATTCTGTATTTCCTTGAATCTTTTGATATCCCTTCAGCTATACAACTAAGACTACTTCTATGCTGTATTAGTCTACATGACTATAAAATGGTTGGTTCTAGAACCCATTTACTAGGATAACATTATGTATATATTAAATAAGAACTTGGGCAGCCCAGGTGGCTCAGTGGTTTAACACCGCCTTCAGCCCAGGGCGTGATCCTGGAGACCTGGGATCGAGTCCCACATTGGGCTCCCTGCATGGAGCCTGCTTCTCCCTCTGCCTGTGTCTCTGCCTCTCTCTCTCTCTATCTCTCATGAATAAATAAATAAAATCTTTTTTTTTTAATAATAAATTTATTTTTTATTGGTGTTCAATTTACCAACATACAGAATAACACCCAGTGCTCATCCCGTCAAGTGCCCCCTCAGTGCCCCTCACCCATTCACCCTCACCCACCGCACTTCTCCCCTTCCACCACCCCCAGCTCGCTTCCCAGAGTTAGGAGTCTTCATGTTCTGTCTCCCTTTCTGATATTTCCCACACATTTCTTCTCCCTTCCCTTATATTCCCTTTCACTCTTATTTATATTCCCCAAATGAATGAGAACATACACTGTTTGTCCTTCTCCGATTGACTTACTTCACTCAGCATAATACCCTCCAGTTCCATCCATGTTGAAGCAAATGGTGGGTATTTGTCGTTTCTAATGGCTGAGGAATATTCCATTGTATACATAAACCACATCTTCTTTATCCATTCATCTTTCGATGGACACCGAGGCTCCTTCCACAGTTTGGCTATTGTGGACATTGCTGCTAGAAACATCGGGGTGCAGGTGTCCCGGCATTTCATTGCATCTGAATCTTTGGGGTAAATCCCCAACAGTGCAATTGCTGGGTCGTAGGGCAGGTCTATTTTTAACTCTGAGGAACCTCCACACAGTTTTCCAGAGTGGCTGCACCAGTTCACATTCCCACCAACAGTGCAAGAGGGTCCCCCTTTCTCCACATCCTCTCCAACATTTGTGGTTTCCTGCCTTGTTAATTTTCCCCATTCTCACTGGTGTGAGGTGGGATCTCATTGGGGTTTTGATTTGTATTTCCCTGATGGCAAGTGATGCAGAGCATTTTCTCATGTGCGTGTTGCCCATGTCTATGTCTTCCTCTGTGAGATTTCTGTTCATGTCTTTTGCCCATTTCATGATTGGATTGTTTGTTTCTTTGGTGTTGAGTTTAATAAGTTCTTTATAGATCTTGGAAACTAGCCCTTTATCTGATACGTCATTTGCAAATATCTTCTCCCATTCTGTAGGTTGTCTTTTAGTTTTGTTGACTGTATCCTTTGCTGTGCAAAAGCTTCTTATCTGGATGAAGTCCCAATAGTTCATTTTTGCTTTTGTTTCTTTTGCCTTCATGGATGTATCTTGCAAGAAGTTACTGTGGCCGAGTTCAAAACGGATGTTGCCTGTGTTCTCCTCTAGGATTTTGATGGAATCTTGTCTCACATTTAGATCTTTCATCCATTTTGAGTTTATCTTTGTGTATGGTGCAAGAGAGTGGTCTAGTTTCATTCTTCTGCATGTGGATGTCCAATTTTCCCAGCACCATTTATTGAAGAGACTGTCTTTCTTCCAGTGGATAGTCTTTCCTGCTTTATCGAATATTGACCATAAAGTTCAGGGTCCACTTCTGGGTTGTCTATTCTGTTCCATTGATCTGTGTGTCTGTTTTTGTGCCAGTACCACACTGTCTTGATGACCACAGCTTTGTAGTCCAACCTGAAATCTGGCATTGTGATGCCCCCAGATATGGTTTTCTTTTTTAAAATTCCCCTGGCTATTCGGGGTCTTTTCTGATTCCACACAAATCTTAAAATAATTTGTTCTAACTCTCTGAAGAAAGTCCATGGTATTTTGATAGGGATTGCATTAAATGTGTAAATTGCCCTGGGTAGCGTTGACATTTTAACAATATTAATTCTTCCAATCCATGAGCATTGAATATGTTTCCATCTTCTTGTGTCTTCCTCAATTTCTTTCAGAAGTGTTCTATAGTTTTTAGGGTATAGATCCTTCACCTCTTTGATTAGGTTTATTCCTAGGTATCTTATGCTTTTGGGTGCAATTGTAAATGGGATTGACTCCTTAATTTCTCTTTCTTCAGTCTCATTGTTAGTGTATAGAAAAGCCACTGATTTTTGGGCATTGATTTTGTATCCTGCCACGCTACCAAATTGCTGTATGAGTTCTAACAACCTTGGGGTGGAGGCTTCTGGGTTTTCTATGTGGAGTATCATGTCATCGGCGAAGAGGAAGAGTTTGACTTCTTCTTTGCCAATTTGAATGCCTTTAATGTCTTTTTGTTGTCTGATTGCTGAGGCTAGGACTTCCAGTACTATGTTGAATAGCAGTAGTGAGAGTGGACATCCCTGTCTTGTTCCTGATCTTAGGGGAAAGGCTCCTAGTGCTTCCCCATTGAGAATGATATTTGCTGTGGGTTTTTTGTAGATGGCTTTTAAGATGTTGAGGAATGTTCCCTCTATCCCTACACTCTGAAGAGTTTTGATCAGGAATGGATGCTGTATTTTGTCAAATGCTTTCTCTGCATCTAATGAGAGGATCATATGGTTCTTGGTTTTTCTCTTGCTGATATGATGAATCACATTGATTGTTTTACGAGTGTTGAACCAGCCTTGTTTCCCGGGAATAAATCCTACTTGGTCATGGTGAATAATTTTCTTAATGTATTGTTGGATTCTATTGGCTAGTATCTTGTTGAGAATTTTTGCATCCATGTTCATCAGGGATATTGGTCTGTAATTCTCCTTTTTGGTGGGGTCTTTGTCTGGTTTTGGAATTAGGGTGATGCTGGCCTCATAGAACGAATTTGGAAGTACTCCATCTCTTTCTATCTTTCCAAACAGCTTTAGTAGAATAGGTATGATTTCTTTAAACGTTTGATAGAATTCCCCTGGGAAGCCATCTGGCCCTGGACTCTTGTGTCTTGGGAGGTTTTTGATGACTGCTTCAATTTCCTCCCTGATTATTGGCCTGTTCAGGTTTTCTATTTCTTCCTGTTCCAGTTTTGGTAGTTTGTGGCTTTCCAGGAATGCGTCCATTTCTTCTAGATTGCCTAATTTATTGGCGTATAGCTGTTCATAATATGTTTTTAAAATCGTTTGTATTTCCTTGGTGTTGGTAGTGATCTCTCCTTTCTCATTCATGGTTTTATTAATTTGAGTCTTCTCTCTCTTCTTTTTAATAAGGCTGGCTAATGGTTTATCTATCTTATTAATTCTTTCAAAGAACCAACTCCTGGTTCTGTTGATCTGTTCCACGGTTCTTCTGGTCTCGATTTGGTTGAGTTCTGCTCTAATCTTTATTAACTCTCTTCTTCTGCTGGGTGTAAGGTCCATCTGCTGTTTTTTTTCTCTAGCTCCTTTATGTGTAAGGTTAGCTTTTGTATTTGAGTTCTTTCCAGTTTTTGAATGGATGCTTGTATTGCGATGTATTTCCCCCTTAGGACTGCTTTTGCTGCATCCCAAAGATTTTGAACAGTTGTATCTTCATTCTCATTAGTTTCCATGAATCTTTTTAATTTTTCCTTAATTTCCTGGTTGACCCTTTCATCTTTTAGCAGGATGGTCCTTAACCTCCACGTTTTTGAGGTCCTTCCAAACTTCTTGTTGTGATTTAGTTCTAATTTCAAGGCATTATGGTCTGAGAATATGCAGGGGATGATCCCAATCTTTTGGTATCAGTTCAGACCCAATTTGTGACCCAGTATGTGGTCTATTCTGGAGAAAGTTCCATGTGCACTTGAGAAGAATGTGTATTCAGTCAAGTTTGGATGTAAAGTTCTGTAGATATCTGTGAAATCCATCTGGTCCAGTGTATCATTTAAAGCTCTCGTTTCTTTGGAGATGTTGTGCTTAGAAGACCTATCGAGGGTAGAAAGAGCTAGATTGAAGTCACCAAGTATAAGTGTATTATTATCTAAGTATTTCTTCACTTTGGTTATTAATTGGTTTAAATATTTGGCAGCTCCCACATTCGGGGCATATATATTGAGGATTGTTAAGTCCTCTTGTTGAATAGATCCTTTAAGTATGAGATAGTGTCCCTCTTCATCTCTCACTACAGTCTTCGGGGTAAATTTTAGTTTATCTGATATGAGGATGGCTACCCCTGCTTTCTTTTGAGGACCATTTGAATGGTAAATGGTTCTCCAACCTTTTATTTTCAGGCTGTAGGTGTCCTTCTGTCTAAAATGAGTCTCCTAAAAAAAATAAAAAATAAATAAAATAAAATAAAAAAATAAAATAAAATAAAATAAAAAAATAAAATGAGTCTCTTGTAGACAGCAAATAGATGGGTCCTGCTTTTTTATCCAGTCTGAAACCCTGTGCCTTTTGATGGGTTCATTAAGCCCGTTCACGTTCAGAGTTACTATCGAAAGATACGAGTTTAGTGTCATCATGATATCTATTCAGTCCTTGTTTTTGTGGAGTGTTCCACTGAACTTCTTCTTAAAGGTGAATTTTAAGAGTCCCCCTTAAAATTTCTTGCAGAGCTGGTTTGGAGGTCACATATTCTTTCAGTTCCTGCCTGTCTTGGAAGCTCTTTATCTCTCCTTCCATTCTGAATGAGAGCCTTGCTGGATAAAGTATTCTTGGTTGCATGTTCTTCTCATTTAGGACCCTGAATATATCCTGCCAGCCCTTTCTGGCCTGCCAGGTCTCTGTGGAGAGGTCTGCTGTTACCCTAATACTCCTCCCCATAAAAGTCAGGGATTTCTTGTCTCTTGCTGCTTTAAGGATCTTCTCTTTATCTTTGGAATTTGCAAGCTTAACTATTAAACGTCAAGGTGTTGAACGGTTTTTATTGATTTTAGGGGGGGATCTCTCTATTTCCTGGATCTGAATGCCTGTTTCCCTTTCCAGATTAGGAAAGTTTTCAGGTATGATTTGTTCAAATACATATCCTGGCCCTCTGGCCCTTTCGGCGCCCTCGGGAACCCCAATTAAACGTAGGTTTTTCTTCCTCAGGCTGTCGTTTATTTCCCTTAATATGTCTTCTTGGTCTTTTAATTGTTTGTCTTTTTTCCTCAGTTTCCCTCTTTGCCATCAACTTGTCTTGTATGTCACTCACTCGTTCTTCCACCTCGTTAACCCTCGTCGTTAGGACTTCTAGTTTGGATTGCATCTCATTCAATTGATTTTTAATTTCTGCCTGATTGGATCTAAATTCTGCAGTCATGAAGTCTCTTGAGTCCTTTATGCTTTTTTCTAGAGCCACCAGTAGCTGTATAATAGTGTTTCAGAATTAGCTTTCTGACATTGAATTGTAATCCAGATTTTGTAACTCTGTGGGAGAGAGGACTGTTTCTGATTCTTTTGAGGTGAGGTTTTCCTTCTAGTCATTTTGCTCAGTGCAACAAGTTGTATTGGGAAAAGGAGGAAAAGAGAAAAAGAGAAAAGGAAGAAAAAAAGAAGAAAAGAGAAGAAAAAGAAAGAAAAAGAAGGAAAGGGAAAAAAAGGGTAGGGGAAGCAAATAGAAATATAAAAGAAAAGAAAAGAAAATAAAAGAAAAAAGGAAAAAGAACCACAGGGGAGTATCTTCTGTTTCTGTATACTTCAAGTCCCTTGACTTCCCCTGCAACTTGTCCATCTATCTGGTCTTCTGGGGGAGGGGCCTGTTGTGTTGATTTTCAGGTGTTAGCACTTGGGGGAGCTGCTGTGCCCCTGCCTGGTGCAGGGCTCCGTGGGGGTTGTTCACCCCGTGAGGCCCCAGGAGGAACAACCCCAGTGGCGGCGCCAGCTCTGCAGCCCTGGAGTCAGCCCCCACATTAGCTCTGGAGCTCTCCGTCTGCAGGGCCTGGAGGCTCCGGGGCGGGGCCGCTGATCTGCTCAGCTCGGGGCAGGAGTGTCCTTGCTGTCCTGGACCCTCCTGGCCTCTGCCTGTCCCGGGGGAGGCCGGATCCTGGGCTGTGTCCCGGCGCCCTGTACTCCGGGGCCTGCGCTGGTGGGTTCGCGCTCCCGCCCCTCAGCCCCCTCCGTGGAGCCTCTTCCTCTTCCCGAGCCCTCCGAGCTGCTCCCGCCCCGCAGCCCCCTCCGTGGAGCCCCCCCCGAGCCCCCCCGAGCTGCTCCCGCCCCGCAGCCCCCTCCGCGGAGCCGCCCCCGAGCCCCCCCGAGCTGCTCCCGCCCCGCAGCCCCCTCCGCGGAGCCGCCCCCGAGCCCCCCCGAGCTGCTCCCGCCCCGCAGCCCCCTCCGTGGAGCCCCCCCCGAGCCCCCCAGAGCTGCTCCCGCCCCGCAGCCCCCTCCGCGGAGCCTCTCCCGAGCCCCCCGAGCTGCTCCCGCCCCGCAGCCCCCCCGAGCTGCTCCGGGTCCCGCTGTGCGCGCTGCAGCCCTTAGGGAGCTCGGCGCACTCTCCCGGGGCGCAGGTGTCTGTTAGTGTCCCCGGGAGCCCGAGGGCATCCCCGCCCTCCTGGGTCCTGCTCCAACTCCCTGCGAGCCCCTTTCCGCCCGGGAAGGTTGGTGCAGCTCCTGCTTCTCCGGGACGGGACTCTCCTGTCCTGGGGACACTCGCCCCGGCCTCAGCCCGGCTCCTCGTGGGGCCCCTCCCCCTTGGAGGCCTTTTGTGTCTTTATTTCTTTTTCCCCGTCTTCCTACCTTGGTAGAAGCGCGAACTCTTCTCACCGTAGCGTTCCAGCTGGTCTCCCTTTAATTCTCAGGCCGAATTCATAGATTTTCAGGATAATTTGAAGGTTTTCTAGGTAGTTTGGTGGGGACAGGTGACTTGGGGACCCGGCTCTTCTGCCATCTTGCCCCTCCCTCGCCTAAAATCTTTTTAAAAATAAATAAATAAATAAATAAGAACTTGATTCACATTTCTTTATATTTGGGCATGTTCCCCTCATTATAGTCTAAGACATTTTTTCTTTTTGGGGACAATGGCTCTTCATTCCCCCAGGGATGATAATTTGAAAAGATCTAGAAGGAGAATAATGGTATTTGCTCAGTCTTATAAATAAACACAACTGTATGTTTTATTGATTCTTTGCAGTTTTAAAAATATTTAGCAGAGGCTACTATAAAAACCTGTCTTCTGCTGATGATAAGAATTGGAATTTTAAAATTCCCTCATCACAGAATCAGCATGTAAGATTAAGAAAATTTAACACCAATTGGCAGCAAAGTCTCACTTGATTTAACTGAGGATTTTACACTGAAAATCAGAGAGTAATAATATCAGTACAGAATGAAGAAATGATGGTAGAAAAATAATAAATCAGGATTCAAATTATATATACTGAATGATCATAGCTAAGTTTAAAATACAAGCATAGGAAGTTGCTTAGGTGGCTCTGTTGGTTAAGCATCTTGATTTTGGCTCAGGTCATGATCTCAGGGTCATAAGATCAAGGCCCACATTGGGCTCCACACTCCGGGAGGCGTCTGCTTGAGAGTCTTCCTCTCCTTCTGTCCCTCTCCCTACTTGTATACAAACGCTTGCTCTAAGATAAAGTAAAATCTTTAAAATAAATAAATAAAATATAAGCATAGGAAGAAGCCTAGAAGGTCAGCCCAGGTGGCTCAGTGGTTTAGTGCCACCTCCAGCCCAGGGCCTGATCTTGGAGACCCAGGATCGAGTCCCACATCGGGCTCCCTGTGTGGAGCCTCCTTCTCCCTCTCTCTCTGTATCTCTCATAAATAAATAAAATCTTAAAAAAAAAAAAAAAGGAAGAAGCCTAGAAGAAAATGTAGCAAAATATGAATTGAGAATGGTTGTATTTTTTGGGGAAGATCCTAGGTAATGTTTTCTTTCCACTGTCCCATAATTTCCACTAGATAACTTTTTTTTAACAAGCATACTTAAAAAAAAAATCACAAATAATAAGAAACTTAGGAAAAGATATTAAATAGAGATAGTTTTGGAAGAGAAACATCTGGAGCCCTGACAAAACTATTGATTTGCTTGGGAGAAGAAGCCCAGCAGGCCCCATATTGCAGCTGATGCCTGAGCCTAAATTTCATTTCATCCACTTTGGTAACCATCTCTCTTCTTCCTTTCCTTTATTTCTCTTCTCTTTTCCTCTTAATATGTAGTAGGTGATGTAGTAGGTGATAAGATGCAGTATAAGAAAAAGACCATTTTATTTAATAGTAGAATGAACATACTTTAAAGCCAGACAGACTTTGATTTGAATCCTGACATCACCATTTATTCATTCAACAAACATTTGAGCAACTGTTATGTCATGCACTGTCTATGACACTGAGGATTCAACAATGATTAGGGGGCAGCTCCAGTGGCTCAGCGGTTTGGCGCCGCCTTCAGTCCAGGGCCTGATCAGGCTCAGTCAATTAAGCATCTGCCTTCATCTCGGGTCATGATCTCCAGGTCCAGAGAGCAAGCCCCCTGTAGGGCTGTATGCTCAGCGGGGAGTCTGTTTCCCTTCTTCTCCCTCTGCCCCTTCCCCTGCTCAAACATTCCCTCTCTCTCGAATAAATATATCTTTTAAAACAATTTTTTAAAACACTTTTTAGGGACCCCTGGGTGGCTCAGCAGGTTTAGCGCCGCCTTCGGCCCAGGGCGTGATCCTGGAGACCCAGGATAGAGTCCCACCTCGGGCTCCCTGCATGGATCCTGCTTCTCCCTCTGCCTGTGTCTCTGCCTCTCTCTCTCTCTGTGTCTCTCATGAATAAATAAAATCTTTAAAAAAATTAATTAATTAATTAAACACTTTTTTAATAAGAATAAACCTTCCAAAATTTAAACTAACAGAAGATCCTAGTGGAGATAATCAGCTGGACCATAATCCTCCATTCCCCACGGTGTATCTCCTCTAGTCCCTTACACATTGCTGCCACTGGCATGCTGGCCTGTTTCCCCTCCAAGGTTGGGGACCAGTGGGTGTGAGTATACAGCTGAGCCTAACTAAGCTGGGTTCTCCTTGCTAGAAGAGGTTACATACAGAGTGAGAGTGATGTCAATCTAGGTAAACTGGTTATTAGAAGAGTTAATTGATCCTCAGCTTGCAATTCACTGGGGGTCCTGAATTCCCAGCTATTGGACTATTGATACAGATGGGGCCCTTCCTACTCTCAAATCCAGTAATTATTTACCTGGCTTGGTGCTAGGCACTGGGAGAAGAATAAAATGCAAAATCCCTCCAGGGGGCCCTGGCTGGCTTAGTCAGTGGAGCATGGGGCTCTTGATGCTCTAGATGGTGATGAATTCAAGCCCCATATTGGGCATGGAGCCTTATAAAAATAAAAAAATACTTCCCTCCAGACAACACCCATTACCTCCAGCAAGGAGTAGCATTTCAGCATACCGCACGTTCCTAATTTAATTCTGTTGATGTCCATATTCAGTAATACAGAGTCCATTGTTACATATACATTTGCCTTTCTATAAAATAATCTCTATTTTAGATACACATTGACCAAAAAGCATCTATTAATAGTAACTAGCTAAAAAAAACAATTAGCTAATTCAATTAGGATTATGTCTACATTTTTGTTCTCGAGATTTGTTCCCATTTCAGTATTTAATATTAAATAATAGTTACTTTCATTAAATCCAATTCTGCTCGAAACAAATGCCCCAAAGCTTGAAAAATACAAATTTATTTTAATTTTATAAAATTTATATTTGACAAGACCAATGAAAGTCCAATCCAACATTTTTTCTAAGTTTATTTGTTAAACCATAGGATTAGAATTAAGCTAACCTATGCTTTATTGAGGAAATGTGAATGGCATCATCATTCATCAATTTGATAATTGTCTTACATGTTATAAGTAGTTTTTTAAAGATATTATTTTTTTATTTGAGAGAGAGCAAGTGCTAGGGAGTAGGGAACAGAGAGAGAGAAGCAGACTCCCCGGTGAACACAGAGCCTATACAGGGCTGGATCCCAGTACCCCGGGATCATGACCTGACCTAAAGGCAGACACTTAGCCATCTGAGCCACCCAGCACCCCTATAGATACATTTTCTTAATGTTATATGTATTATCTCAGGTCCATTCCTTCACCCTAATCTGGTTATGAATGTATAATTTTATCTGGGGACCGAAGGGTCATACGTTGTATACGTTGTATACATTCCTGTTTTATGCTCTTCTCCCATTACCACTTATGTACTTGACTATTGTTTTTACATTTCCCTTTTGTGGTTAAGGTTATTAGCTTTTGGTTTCCATTGCTGTGTGTAATAGTCCTTCCCTCTTAATTTGCTACTTGTGATCTAATGTAAATCTTTAGTAGTGGCCAACTTTTATTGAGCACTTACTGTGTTCTAGGCACCATTCCTAAGATTTTGCATATTACCTAATATAATCCTCATAAGCACTCTGTGGGGCAGGCACTACTTTTATGCTTATTCTGTGACCATTTGGCCAAAGTCTTAAAAGTACCAAGAGCCAGAGCTTGGGATTCAAACCCAGTCTGGCTCCAGAGTTTATAATACTATAGAAAGATATACAATATACAATACTGCCTCAATATCCATGGACTAACTAGTTTCCAGTTCCTAAACGTTCCTACCTCCAGAAATCTGCCTGTGCTTATCCTCTCCTGGACCCTTCCTATCCACAAAATTGGCTCCTGCTTGTCCTTCCCGTTTTCAATTTAGAAGACACCCCTGCCTCTGAATCTGGTGCTCCCCTATGCCTGTCCCATAGATCTTACCCCCACAGTGGTGTCACACTGGCCTATTAGCCAATCCGCACACCCAGTGCACTTCAGGAGGACAAGAACCCTGTGTTGTCTGTTTCATGGGCCTACACACCGTTTACTGTTTGACCCTTCTAGACATTTAGTAAACAGTTGTTGAATGGAAGTTACGGAGGAATACAGGGCTAGCTGAGGACAAGGCGGGAGCCTGGGGCAGCACATGGACAAGTCCTTGAAACAGGGAGAGTGACATTCCTTCTACAGACTCAACTGCCTCTGCCTCGATGTTCATACTTTGCTAAGAGCAGAAGGCAATCCTAGCCCGACCCCCAGGAGCCTAGGAGTCTACTTTAACATATAAAAATTCCTTTAGAAATTTCCCTTTATCTCTAAACCCCCAAGAGATGTGTTGACAATCATACCTCAAGCACCGATACACATCTGAAGGGTCTCATGACTCAGGCTTTATTAGACCGTAGTAAGTGACCTTTCTCCAACAATAGCTGGCCCCTTCAAGGCCCTGGAAACCTTGCTTCCAGAATTCCTTAGAGAGTACGCTATCCCCAAGCCCCTCCCGCTCCCAGGTGCATAATCAGCCACCCCTCACCGGCCCGGGGCAGCAGCTCTTCCTGCCCACGGGTCCTGTCCCCGGGCTTTAATGAAACCACCATTTTGCACCAAAGACGTCTCAAGAATTCTTTCTTGGCTGTCGGCTCCGGACCTCATCCCACCAAACCTCACCTATATTCCAAAACTTCATCAGAAGGGTGGGGGGTGGAGGAAACCAGTGGAAGTTGCTTAGGAGACAAGTGCTGTGGATGGAGGGCTGAGAGGTGGAGCTGTGGGAGGCTGGCTGCCTCCTCATGCCTAATTGCTGTCAGAGCCTGGTCCTCTGGTCCACAAATTGCTTGAAACACTGAGAAACTGGCTTCTGCCAACTGAACCTTGCACCACCCTCAGGTTTGCTCATTAGTTTATATGTAAGAAGAAATATTAACTGTCAGGAGGAAGAGACTCCTTGCCAGCACTTTCTCACACTATAGGAAGTTATAGGGAACCCATATTACAATCAGAAAGTTACCTGTGGGAGCCTGCTTGCTTCTGCCTGCCTGCCTGCCTGCCTGCCTTCCACTTATGAAGTGCCTACTCTGTTGGAACAAAAGAATCTGAGTGACTTTAAGGACTGTCCTTCAACTGAGAAAATATGGGAGCCTCTTCTCCCTGCTATGGAAACCCCACTGTTCCCTGTGTAGTGGCCAAATGGCCTGTAGCTCTGGGTTACGACAGAATTGCCCCTGTGCTCCTTTCTTTTAATCCTTTCAGGATCCAACCACCCTTTTCACTGTCATCTAGATATAGTTACATATTCAGTCTGGTTATGGCCCAGCTTTACCTCATGGAATTACTTGGAAGTCTATTCCAGATCACTTCATTTATCTCTGCTCTATCTGAGGCCAATCTTATTTCCAAATTCCAGGGTAGGTGGGCACACAGGGACATCCAGGGCAGTAAGTACCTTGCTGCAGCTTCCATATGTAGTCCTACTTGTGAACCCATATGTAATGCTTCCTCTTATGGGAGTGCACATATGAAGAGTTACAATATATTTTTTTAAGATTTTATTTATTTATTCATGAGAGACGCAGAGAGAGAGAGAGAGGCAGAGAGGGAGAAGCAGGCTCCATGCAGGGAGCCCGACATGGGACTCGATCCCTGGTCTCCAGGATCACACCCTGGGCCGAGGGCGGCGCTAAACCGCTGAGCCACCGGGGGTGCCCAAGAGTTACAATATTTTACAAAGAAATACTGGAAATGCTAGATCATAAGGTTGTCGGGGAGAAAAAAAAACTTTTCTTCTACTCTCTTAGGTCCAGTTTTTGGGAGTCTTTGATTAAACTGACAAAAAGACAGATTAGCAAGAAAAAAGACAAAATTAATCACGTTTGTATTAATTTAAATGCAAGACTTCATTAAAAAGGTGTTTTAAAGGGACAGTTAGAATTTGGGGCTGTACCATACCATCCTTTTTTTTTTTTTTTTTTAAGATTTTATTTATTCATGAGAGACAGAGAGAGGCAGAGGCACTGGCAGAGGGAGAAGCAGGCCACCCACAGGGAGCCCGATGTGGGACTGGATCCCAGGACCCCGGGGTCACGCCCTGAGTCAAAGGCAGACTCAACCACTGAGACATCCAGGCGTCCCTGTACTCTACCATCTTAATAGGGGAAGAGAATGGGAGGAAGGGCACTTACTAGAAAACAAAAGATTTCTTAATAAGGGAAGGGGAGGAGGTGAAAGGACATTTATGGGAAAACATGAGTTTTTGAAAAGATTCATGGGCCCCTAGGAGTGTAGGTGGAAGATAGGGTTGGTTTGTTACACGTCTTATCTAGGTGTGGAGGCTTCTTAATGTCCCTGATGATAAGAATCAATCTAACCTCATTGTTCTGTGGCAGTTTGGATTCTGAGTTCTTTTAGGAGGCTCTGCTTTTAGACAAATAAGGGATATCAAAAAGTCAGATGCCTTCTGCTCAAAATAATTTTTATGCCACCCTAGCATATTCTGGACCCCCCCTTTGTGGTCTTTTTTTTTTTTCCTCTGGAGTATTCTAGTGGGTGGAAGATAATTGGATAAAATTGTTATCCAAAATTATATCAGTATTTGTATTTGAGCCCAGAAACTTTTTAACAAGTGGCTAGAATGTTCAACAAATATAAACAAACACAATGACTAGGATATGATTTACTGGATCCAGATGACACTTGTTCCATATTTAGAATATTGCTTACTCAACAAGATTCCTTTTAGCAAATTAATGGGCATACGAAAAATATTTTATTTAAACCAAATGGTTTAAAATTAGGAGTCCAATTGTATTTAATCTTTCCCCCTTTTTTAAGTGTGTCACCAATAAATTCTAATAGTATATTTTCAGCATGGAGCCCAGGTGTCCCAGCATGCTTTTTTGTAACAATGAAAAGAAATAGTCTTGGGGTTCCTGGCTGGCACAGTCTGTAGAATATCGTAACCCTTGATCTCAGGGTCATAAGTTCGAGCCCCACGAACGATTGGGTGTGGCGATTATTTAAAAAAAAAAAAAAAAAAGAATCTCATTCAAAAAATACTTATTGGGCAGCCCGGGTGGCTCAGTGGTTTAGCGCCACCTTGAGTCCAGGTTGTGATCCTGGAGACCGAGGATCGAGTCCCCTGTCAGGCTTCCTGCATGAAGCCTGCTTCTCCCTCTGCCTGGGTCTCTGCCTCTCTCTCTGTGTCTCTCATGAATAAATAAATAAAATCTTAAAAAAAAAAAAAAACTTATTGTACCAACACTTTTTATTAGCTGGGAGTTTTATTTTAGGCCTGATTTTGTGAGATGCCAGAAGAGGACAAGAAAACTAAATACAGGATTAAAAAGTCCAAGTCTTGGGATGCTTGGGTGGCTCAGCGGCTGCCTTCGCCTCAGGGCACGATCCTGGGTTCGGGGATCAAGTCCCACATTGGGCTCCCTGCAGGGAGCCTGCTTCTCCCTCTGCCTGTGTCTCTGCCTCTCTCTATGTGTCTCTCATGAGTAAATAAGTAAAATCTTAAAAAAAAAAAAAAAAAAAAAAAGACCGAGTCCTTGGTATCCTAAATGAGGAGAATTGAAGGAAAACTGGCAAAGTAGACATCAAAAGAGAAAGAGACAAACCAGGGGTGTAGACCAAGCAGCCCTAATTCCATAGAGTTGGTAATTTGTGGCTGAAGATGGATTTAGATCTATCAAAGAGACATATGGAACACCTATAAAACAACATAGCAAAACTCATCTTTGTAAGAAATAAGACAGAGGAATAAGTTTCCTTGGTATCTTTTGGATTGACAGAATAACCTCATCTCATTGGAACCTAAAAATGGAAAGAGTAATGAGACTTTCTGGAATTGTGGGGCCAGGTTAGAGAACTTTGACCTGACTGGAAATGGCTAAATTAGACAATACAGGATTCGAGGAGATAAGCCAAGGTAAAAGTAACATGCTCTGAGTAGTTATTTATTATTTATATACTATATGCTTTTCATACATTATCTCATTTAATTCTTACAACAATGCAATGAAGTACTAGTATTATGTCAACTTTATAGAGGAGACAAATTAACTATTCTTTTATTGAACATTTATCTCCTGTTTTTTTCTATGCTGAACTATTTCCCATTCTTAAGTATATCTGTTTTTTTGTTTTTATTTAGGTTGATTTCTCTGCTTATTTTTTTTATTATTATTTATTTATTCTTGAGAGACACAGAGAGGCAGAGACACAAGCAGCGGAGAAGCAGGCTCCATGCAGGGAGCCCAACATGGGACTCGATCCCGGGTCTCCAGGATCAGGCCCTGGGCTGAAGGCGGCGCTAAACCGCTGAGCCACCCGGGCTGCCCATCTGCTTATTTTAATAACTAATGCAAAAGTGGTTTTTTTTGTATTTTCTATGATTATAACTATAAGAAAAACCACATGAAAACTTGGAAAGAAAGAAAAACGCTGGGGCAGTCCGGGTGCCTCAGTAGTTGAGCATCTGCCTTCAGCTCAGGGTGTGATCCTGGGGTCCGGAATTGAGTCGCGCATTGGGTTCCCTGTGAGGAGCCTGCTTCTCCCTCTGCCTGTGTCTCTGCCTCTCTCTCTCTCTGTGTCTCATGAATAAATAAATCTTAAAAAAAACAAAAAGGATAGAAGATGAAATAGAGATAGCAAGTATAGACAACTCTTGAGGTTTTTTTTTACAACTCTTGAGTTTTACTCAGGGGAAAAGCAGAGAAATGGGGATGTAGCTAGAGGGGAACATGGTAGGCCAAGTTTGTTACTGTTTTTCATCTGGGCTATTTTAAAGCATGTTTGTATGCTGATGGGAATGATTCAGTGGAGAGGGAAAAACTGGTGAGGACAGCCAACTGCAGGAGTGATGTTGAGAAGGTGAGAGGGATGATTGGCCTTTGATAGGAGCACAGCATTTGGAAAGAAAGGGAAAGATGGAGGAGTGGTGGGTGCAGATACAGGTCCAAGTAGAGGCAGGAGAATAGGAAAGTGCCCTGGTTACTCCACTGTGTTGTGGGCCCATGATTATGTCCTTCGCTCCACCAAACTGCATAGACCACAGGATTGCATTGGGAGGTAAGTGGGGAATAGTTGTCTTGCAAACTCAGGGAGAGCAGAAAAGCTTTGACATAGTTACCTAGGAGAATAAGTTGACAGGAAATATTGCGTAATTGCAGTGGTGCTGGAGGTAGGGCCACTGGACGTCAGTAAGCAGGAATTTGAAGTGAGATCAGAAGGCTGTATTGTGTGTTTTCCTCCAGGGACAGTAACTGGGCTAAAGACAAGGTGTCAGCAGGGCTGCTTCCTCTGGAAGCTCTAGAGGAGAATAGGTTTCCTTGCCTTTGCCAGTTTCTAGAGGCCACCTGCACTTCCCGGCTCATAGTCCCTCCTACATCTTCACAGCTTGCAACTTAGCGTCATTGAATCTCCACCGATTTCTGCTTCTTTCCCCAGGTCACCTTCTCTCTAAAGTTGATCCTCTTGCCTCCTTTTGCCTCCCTTTCGCCTCCCTCTCACGAGGACCCATGTGATTGCTGTGGGCCTATCAGGATAATCCAGGATAATCTCCACACCCCAGAATCGGTCATCAACATCTGCAAAGTCCCTTTTTGCAATGTAAAGTGACATTCACAGGTCTGCTGATTAGGACGTGGACATCCTTGGGAGGACCATTATTCTCTCTCCCACAATTAGTGAAGTTGAATATGTTTTCATATGGTTATTAGCTTTTTGTATTTCTTCTTTTGTGAATTACCCATTCCTGAGATTTTTTTTTCTATTAGCTATTAGTCTTTCTAATTCATTTGTAAGAACTGTTTATCACTTGGGGTATATACCTTTATGGTATAGCATTTTGCGTATTTTCCCCTGGTTTATTGCTCACCTTTCTATTTTGTTTGCAAGATATTATTTAATTTACAAAAGTACAGTACCTTTTTAAAACGTTATATTGTGGAAAATGTCAAATTAAAGTGGAGAGCATACTGTATTAAATCTCTGCTTATTCATTGCCAAGTTTAAATAATTATTGACTCAAGGCTGGTCTTTGTTTTATCTGTATATATCCTTACCCACATCCCCTAAATTATTCATCATTTTGAAGCAAATCCGAGACATCATATTTCATCCATAAATATTTCAGCAAAATACATATATTTCATGATTTAAATGTTCTTAAACTATTTTCTCTAAGGTTTTTGGTGTCATGTATAAGAAAGTCCCAATTCACCTATTTAAAGGAGATGCAAAATCAAGTCTGAATATACATTTTTGTACTTTTTAAGGAATTTATATTTCCTTTAAATTGTTTTTTATTAGCAATGACCGTTTTCTGACTGCTTAAAAACAAGTGTATTTAAACACCTACCCTGCGGAAAATGCTGTGAATTTAATTTTGTTACCTTTGCGTGCATGCGAACATGGAACTGTATAAAAGGATTATAATTATAAAATTAGCCGGCTGCCCACTGGTGTCTGCACTCCTGATTTAGTCTTCTTTCCGTGACGACACTGATGATTGGGAACAACTGCTAGAAGGTTGGCAATTGTCTGTTGGTCCTGCATCATTCATGGGTTGAAATGTTCTTGGTTTCGTTTTTGCCAAGGCCACTGCACACTGCATGGAAGTAAAACAAATATGCAAAACAAAGGAAGGAATATATCCCCTCCCTCATAGTCAGTTCACTGCTCAGTGATCTCTCCAAAGTCCCAGAAGGGTGAGCCCCATGGTCCTCCATTTAACATGGCCCAGACTGTGCAGGA
Organism: Canis lupus familiaris; assembly: GCF_011100685.1. NCBI lineage: Eukaryota > Metazoa > Chordata > Mammalia > Carnivora > Canidae > Canis > Canis lupus. The sequence continues at coordinate 39,915,577 of NC_049253.1, forward strand.
CTGTTGGCAAGCACAGATGGAATTGGCGGGCTGTTGGCTTCCATTTTGAAAAAGAAGAAATATAACAAGTACAGGACTAAGGAAGCATAGATGATCTAGGTGATTTCTTATTTCTTTCCAGACATAAAAGAGGGGTGGCGCAGCAGGAGTTTCGTGTGCACTTGTCATAGCCTAGCAACTCCACAGCCAAAACAAACACAACTCAAACTTTACTGCTGTAATTGCCAACGGATTGGTTGGCACCCACTGATTTCCTATTCTTAACCCATTGCCAACCGGTTCTCACCCCTTCGCATGAAAACTCTTCTTTTGTAGGTCACCAATCAGATCCTGGACATTATTTCAGTGTCTCTCATGTGTGTCCTTTCTTCGGTAGATGGCTTACCCTCATTTAAGCTCCTTGCTCTCTTAGCTTGTGATGTTGAATGATTGTGTTCTCTTCAGGGTTTTCTGTGTGAATCTTTGAATTATGGTGGTTGTTTCCTATCCCTCTGTCCCTTCAGTGTGGATGCTTTGAGGGTGATGGGCTTCTGTCTCAGCACTGACTTCTCAGCATTGCCCCCAAATCTCAATTTCCAGCCTTCTCTGCTGAGCTCCCAACGCATGCTTTCTGGCTAATTTCTGGGGATGTCTGAGATTTCTTAGCCCTGCTCCTAACTTGAACTATAGCAGTGGCACACCAGTACCCATGCCCTCCAGGCTCAGACCTGCCCAGTTTAGGAGACACCAACCATGGCAGGAACGGAAGGATCACAGTATGACAAATTTAGAACGAAGCCTGATTGGCCCCTGTGAGGAGCTGCCGTCACACAGCCTTCTCTCCTGAGGACCTGAATGATGCTTGTCTTGCCTTCCCAAGAATGTTGTGCTCTCTGTAGGTGTGAGGCCTGTTTTGCTGAGGCCCTGAAGTATTGATTATTTTGACCAGGTCCCTTTCCAGGCAATCATATCCTGTTTTGTTTTATTTTTTCCCAGTCCTACTAGTCTAGTCTGTGTCCCCCACCTTCACTGACACGTTATTCTGGGCACTGGGCCTTGAGTCATACGGCCATTCTGTTCTCCTGGACATTCACTAGGTCTTGACCATTACCCTTTCTTCTGTGTCCTCCTGCCCTAATTTCCTTCATGCCTTTATTGCTTCATGCTCAAAACTACTGAAAATCCCCCGACTGTTGTTTCTGGATGTGTTGCTTCCCACATCAGCAACTTCTGCCTTCTAGTGCCATCAAATCCTTCCTGGAACTTGATGAGAACTTACCTCAGAAGTAGATTTTTTAAATCATTAATTATATTAGCATTCTTTTCATTATATATTTTCAACTGTGTAACATATGTAAGGTTGGAGGGCCTAACTTTACTAGTGTCCCATAGAGTCAGGAGGCAAGCACTCTTTTGACATATGTACTAGCTAATGTTGGACATAAAGTAATTTCAAACACTCACCTTGATCATGTTGTTGCATGGGAAAATACTTCCACGTGACTTTCACTGCATGTCATAGTCCACACTTAAATGGGTTTGCTATTTGAGGTCTTCCATAATTACTCTCTTTACTATTATTATTTTTTCTTCCTTCCCCCCTCCAGATTTAAGTGATATATATAGCATTGAGATGTAAGTGATATATATAGCATTGTGTAAGTTTAAGGTATACAGTATGAGGATTTGGTATAACTCTTTGGTATTAATAGGGGGACTCTCGGGGATCCCTGGGTGGCTCAGCGGTTTTGTGCCTGCCTTTGGCCCGGGGTGCAATCCTGGAGTCCCGGGATTGAGTCCCACGTCGGGCTCCCGGCATGGAGCCTGCTTCTCCCTCTGCCTGTGTCTCTGCCTCTCTCTCTCTCTATGTCTATCATAAATAAATAAAAATAAATCTTTAAAAAAAATAGGGGACTCTCTTTCCTTCTTTTCTTCCTCTTCTTTCTCTCTCTCTCTCTCCCATTCGAACTGATTCATTAAATATTTTTATTTATTTATGATAGTCACAGAGAGAGAGAGAGACAGGCAGAGACACAGGCAGAGGGAGAAGCAGGCTCCATGCACCGGGAGCCCGATGTGGGATTTGATCCCGAGTCTCCAGGATCGCGCCCTGGGCCAAAGGCAGGCGCCAAACCGCTGTGCCACCCAGGGATCCCTGAACTGATTCATTAACTAAATAATTCTGGAACACCTAGAGAGGCAGGCCAGTAAATGAAGAGGTGAAACAGGTGGTGGTAACTACCCCAAGACTGGAGAGAGAATACCCCACACTAAGGGAGTAGCAGCTACTGTTCTTCCCACTGTTCACATGTGGAATGTGTGTCCATTGCTGTCAAATCATCAGATTTTTCAAGAGGAGCTGAATGTCTGGATTTTTTTTTTAAAGATTTATTTATTTATTTATTTATTTATTTATTTATTTATTTATTTATTTGAGAGAGAGAGAGGCAGAGACACAGGAGGAGGGAGAAGCAGGCTCCATGCCGGGAGCTTGATGTGGGACTCGATCCCAGGACTCGAGGATCACTCCCTGTGCCAAAGGCAGGCGCCAAACCGCTGAGCTACCCCGGGATCCCCTGAATGTCTGGATTTTGATGCGAAATCTCCCACTTTGAAATGAGTCATCAATTCAAAAACCTTTTAAACAGTGTGAGGGTTGGGATCCTTTTAAACAGTGTGAGGGTTGGGATCCTTGGGATTCCAGTTTAGTGCCTGTCTTCGGCCCAGGGTGTGATCCTGGAGTTCCAGGATCGAGTCCCACATCAGGCTCCCTGCCTAGAGCCTGCTGCTCCCTCTGCCTGTGTCTTTGCTTCTCTCTCTCTCTCTCTCATAAATAAAATCTTAACAAACAAACAAACAAACAAACAAAAAACACTGTGAGGGCTAACCAGAACACCAGAACAACAATGAGATGGATCTGGCCTGCAGGCTCCCAGTTTGCAATCTCTGGTCTCCAGAAACCCCTCGGAGTCCCCCCATGTTCCCTGATGCTTTATGCTTTCATTGCCCTTCTTTTTGTTCTTCATATCCCATTATCTGGACTGTCCAACCCCATTCTCTCCATTGATCCAAATCCTAATTCTTACCTGATCTTTTTTTTTTTAAGCTTTATTTATTTATTTGAGAGAGAAAGAGAAAGAGAGCACGAGCTGGAGGGGGAGACAGAGAAGGAAAGAATCTGAAGCTGACTTTGTGCTAAGCCCAGAGCCTGGCACAGGGCTCAATTTCTTGACCCTGAGATCAGGACCTGAGCTGAAACCAAGAGTTGGCACTTAACCAACTGTGCCACCCAGGCACCCCAACTCTTACCTGATCTTTAAGATCAATCTCAAAGATTGCTATGTGGCATGCTAGGCTTTTCAGCAGCAATAAAAACAGAGCAAGTAGGGGAAGCCAAAATCAGAAATGAGTTGACAGGTGGTCTAGATACCAAATCCTGGGAGGTCAGCCAAGGCAAAGGATCAGCAAACAGCCAAAGGACAAGAGGTTCAGTAACTTCGGTTAAGAAGCCTAAGCAAGTCCTAGGCATAGGACACAGAACATCAGAATGGAACTTGGTAATAGCTACAAGACAGCTGCTTAAAAGAAAAAAAAAAAAAAAGAAAAAAAAATTCTCTAGGTTTTTTCTTTCTTTGTTCCCGTTTTTTTTTTTTTTTTTTTTTAATTGTTTTGTACTAGAATTCTCCAGTTTTTAAAGGGAAAGAAAAAAGGAAGGGCAGGGGCACCTGGCTGGCTCAGTTGGTAGAACACGGGATGCTTGATCTTGGAGTCAGTGAGTTTCCAGCCCCACTTTGGGCATAGAGTTTTTAAAAGAAGGGAAAGGCAACTAACATTTTCTTTTAAGTAAGCATGGAATAAAGGGCAGTGGCTTACAGCAACTGTCCCAGGCAGAAGTAAGGGCAAAAGCCAAGGTGATGGGACATGCACTGGTTTGCTCTAACAACAACCTCAACTTCAAAGCAGGGCATGACATCTCAGAAGGGTGGGGTGGGGAGTAAATGGCATTTCACAAAGAATTTTCTTTAAGTTTTCTCACTGTATATAAATCCTAGAAAAAGTAGTTTGTGCAAATACTTTCATCACAGAATGCTTATTTCTGTGATAAGCAAAGACAACAAGATGTACATCTTGGAAAAGCTTGGACTTAATTTCCATGAACAAACTCTACATTTCCTCTCTATTTTTCTCTGCCAACTGAAAAAATGTACAGTTTTTACACGTTTAAAAGCAGTACACCTCCCCCCATCCTCTTTGGACCTGTCAGAGGTCTTATGACCTTTCCTGTAAAGTGTGGATCTTAAGGGAATCACAGAGGAAGCTGGAATGCTAAAGCCCTAGAAACCTCCAGAAGTAGTTGGTTTCTGCCTGTTTGCTTGGGGATATGTTTTTCAAACAATTCATTTTCAGAGATTTCTGATCTAAGAACTAAACATCATTGCTAATTTTATGGGCACAAGGGAGTAGAGCTAGTGAAAGAAGCACATTTATTGGTTACTATGTTTCTCGTGTGTATTTTAAATGTCAGAGCCTCTGTTATCAATGCTTCTGATCTGGTTGGCCTCAAACCTGGATAGTGACCTGGTACCCTCCTTACTCTGTGAGGCTTATTTTGGGGAAGAGAGCACAGCAGGATACCTGCACCTTCCACCCTCTCAGAGCTTCCCTGAGGTACCTGAACATTCAAATACATTAGGGAAGGCCTTATTCACAAAGATCTTCCTTATGCTTTATTGTGAAGGGCAAATCTTATTGGTCCATAAAAAGAAATTATAGAGAATAAATTTCTGTGCAAAGTACTTTGCCATGTTTCTCAAGCATTCTACTAGTTTGAGTGTGCAGGGAGAGAAGACATTGCCAAGGAAACTAGGCACTTTCTAACACTTGCAGGTATAAAAGCAGTACTTCATCATTAGCTATATGTTTGGTCTTAGACATTCATAAGTGAAGAGAGGGGTTGGTCTACACTACTGGATATTAGATGTGAAAGAGAAAAAAAGTTTAAAGAGGTGGAAAAGGGACACCGGGGTGGCTCAGTGGTTGAGCGTCTCCCTTTGGCTCAGGGCATGATCCTGGGATCCGGGATCGAGTCCCACATCAGGCTCCCTGCATGGGGCCTGCTTCTCCCTCTGCCTGTGTCTCTGCCTCTCTTTCTGTGTCTCTCATGAATAAATAAATAAAATCTTAAAAAAAAAAAAAAGAGGAAAAATCATAAGATTTTTCCCAAAATATTTTCCCAAAATAAAAAGATCCCAGGGGGAAAAAAAAAATCCCCAAAAGAAAGACACAGGTAAGAAATTCAGTCTCTTAGGTTTGTTAAATGTTATAAACATTTAAATTTATTCAAGTTCAGAGGGTGCCTGACTGGATCAGTCAGTAGAGCTACGTGACTCTTGATCTTGAGATTGTGAGTTCAAGCCCCACGTTGGATACAGAGATTACTTACAAATAAAATCCTTAAAAAAACATACATTTATTTAGTTTCAATTTAATGAGTTGGCCAACTAGCTCTGCAAGACCAAGATGCTATCATTTGCTTTCAACAATATCAGTCTTCTGAATTAAAATTCCCAAACAAATCCTTTAGGTATGGATTATTTTCATGCTGACCAAATCATGTGAAAAATATTTTGGAATCTCAATGAACCTTTCTAAGTAATTTGTTCTTTTTTTTTTTTTTTAAGATTTTATTTATTTATTCATGAGAGAGAGAGAGAGGCAGAAACACAGACACAGGCAGAGGGAGAAGCAGGCTCCATGCAGGGAGCCTGACGTGGCACTTGATCCGGGGTCTCCAGGATCATGCCCTGGGCTGAAGGCGGTGCTAAACCACTGAGCCACCGGGGCTGCCCAGTAATTTGTTCTGAATGAAAGTAGATGAGTTTAACATCAGAAGATCGTCAGGGGCAATGATATGGGTGAAACTTACAAACATAATGTTGAGTATAAAGGCAGACACAGAAAGGGATATACTCTATAATTCTATTGGTACAAAGTTTTTTTAAGAAGGCAAAACTAATCTATGTTTGTGGAAGTCAGAAGAGTGGTTATCCCTGAAGGAGGGAGGTACACAGGAAGCTTGAGAGATGCTGAAAAAATTTGGCTTCTTAAACCCAGGTGCTGGCTACATATGACTCCAGTTTGCAGAATTTTACTGAGCTATATCCTTAAGGTTTATGCTTTTTTTCCCCTCTACATAAGTAAAAAATAAATTAAAAAAAAAAAAAAAAGATTATCATAGGTCCAGAAACAGGGACCAGAACAGGGAAATCGATAGAGAAGGAAAGCAGACTAGTGGTGGATTAGGACTGATAGTTGATGGCTAAAGGTGACAGAGTTTCTTTTTGAGGTGATGAAAACTTTCTAAAAATGACTAAAGATGGTAGCACAACTCTGTGTATATGGTAAAAACCACTGAATTGTATACTTAAAAAAAAAAAACAAAACAAAACCAGTATTTGGAGAACTATTGTTACTTTTTAAAAGATTTTATTTTTAAGTCATCTCTATACCCAACATGGGCCTTGAACTCACAACCCCTGAGATGTAGAGTCCCATGCACCAACTGAGCTAACCAGGTGCCCCAAAGAACTAGTAGTTATATTCTTCATTGCTTAGTTCCCCTGGCTGGTCCCTATGGATTCGCTACACACCCAGAATGGGTGTGGAATGAATACAGATACATATTTCCACTTGAAGAAAGGAGCTAATTCACTACCTGAGTTCCAAGGGCCTCTGACATCTACCTGGCTATTATTCACAGCTTCCCTTCTCTCAGAGCAATGCTCAGCAGCAGTCAATATTATGGGAAGGACTCTGTGGTTCTCAATCTTTTTTTTTTTTTTTTTTTTTTTTTTTTTTTTTTTTTTATGATAGTCACACACACAGAGAGAGAGAGAGGCAGAGACATAGGCAGAGGGAGAAGCAGGCTCCATGCACCGGGAGCCCGACATGGGATTCGATCCCGGGTCTCCAGGATCGCGCCCTGGGCCAAAGGCAGGCGCTAAACCGCTGCGCCACCCAGGGATCCCCTCAATCTTTCTGCATACCAATATCACCTGGGGAACTTTGAATACCAATGATGCCTGAGTCCCATACCTCGAGATTCTATTTCAATGATGCCCCCTAGGCATCTGAATTATTATTTTTTAATTAAATAATTTTTTATTTTTTTATTTTTTTAATTTATTTTATTTTTTTAAATCTGAATTATTTTTAAAGCTAGGAGGGACCAAAATCTGGACATGCTGATACATTGCCTAAACATATAGCCATGCATGCACATGCACACACACACCATGCTCACTCTCCCAGGTGCTTCTTTTTCTTTAAATATTTTATTCATTTATTCATGAGCGACACAGAGAGAGAGAGAGGCAGAGACACAGGCAGAGGGAGAAGCAGGCTCCCCATAAGGAACCCGATGCGGGACTCAATCCCAAATCCTGGGATCACGCCCTGAGCTGAAAGCAGATGCCCAACCACTGAACCACCCAGGCATCCCTCCCAGGTGCTTCTAATATACATTCAATAATGAGAACCACTGGTATAGCAGTTGCCAAAGGAACTGAAAATCTAATTTCTTACTCTGCCATTTATTAGCTATATGACGTGAATAAACTGTTCCATCTCTCTGAACCTCAGGTATGGCTTTAAGAGACACCTACATAGCATATAGTAGGTTTTCATGGCTCCTTCTTGCTTCACCTTCCAGTCTCTGCTTAGGTGTCATCTCCTGCCCGAACTTAAACCGCTGGTGTGATTAATTATCCCTTCTCTCTGTTCTTACAGCGCCTGTGCAGATCCCTGTCTTAAACCTTATTCTGTGACAGTGACATTAAAATCTTTGTCTGCATCTCTTCCATCAGTGTATACACTACTTGGAAGCAAGTTATTAATAAAAGTGATTATATGACCCTTCTTTTAGTTTTCTTTCAGAAATCATAACATTAGCTCATTTCCAAACTTTAGTTAAATAATCCTTCACAGAAAACACATGCAGCTTTGTGAAATGCACATTATCCTTATTTTGTCTACTATTAATTAAAAAAATTTTTTAAAGATTTTATTTATTTATCCATGAGAGACAGAGAGAGAGAGAGAGAGAGGCAGAGACACAGGCAGAGGGAGAAGCAGGCTCCATGCAGGGAGCCTGACGTCGTGGGACTCGATCCCGGGTCTCCAGCATCACACCCTGGACTGAAGGCGGCGCCAAACCGCTGAGCCACTGAGGTTGGCCTAAAAATTTTTTTAATTTAAATTTTTTATTTTATTTTTTTAAAGACTTTAATTAATTTGAGAGAGAGGGAGAGAGCATCTCAGGCAGACTCCATGCTCAGCAGAGTTGGCTTGGGATGCTCTCTCCTTCTTTGTCATTGCCCCTCCCCCAGCTCAAGCACAGTTGCACTCTCTCTCAATAAATGCATACATACATACAATCTTTTTTTTTTTTTTAAGATTTATTTATTTATTCATGAGAGACACAGAGAGAGAGAGAGAGAGAGGCAGAGACACAGGCAGAGGGAGAAGCAGGCTCCATGCAGGGAGCCCGATGTGGGACTTGGTTCCGGGTCTCCAGGATCGTGCCCTGGGCTGAAAGCGGCGCTAAACCGCTGAGCCACCCGGGCTGCCCAAATACAATCTTTTTTTAAAAAGAAAACAAAATATCATTCTTTATACTATAAAGCCTTCCTCTTTTTTTTTTTTTTTTAAGTAAACTCTACCCCCAATGTGAGGCTTGAACTCCCCACCTATTTTTTTCTTTTTTTAAACATTTTATTTATTTTTCCATGAGAGACACACAGAGAGAGGCAGAGACAAGGCAGAGGGAGAAACAGGCTCCATGCAGGGAGCCCAATGTGGTCCAATCCCAGGACCTGGGTTCATGCATGCCCTGGGCGAAAGGCAGACGCTAAACCACTGAGCCACCTGGGCTGCCCAAAAGGTTTTTTTTCTTTTTTTTTAAGATTTTATTTATTTATTCATGAGAGAGACAGAGAGAGAGAGAGAGAGAGGCAGAAACACAGGCAGAGGGAGAAGCAGGCTCCATACAGAGAACCCGACGTGGGACTTGATCCCTAGTCTCCAGGATCAGGCCCTGGGCTGAAGGCGGTGCTAAACCGCTCAGGCACCCAGGCTGCCCCCCTTAATGATTTTTATTTTTTTTCTTAATGATTTTTAAATAACATTTTCTTTTCTCTTCCTTACTATAGTGTAAGAATATAGTATAAAATTCATATAACATACAACATACGTGTTAGTCTACTGCTGATGTTACTGGTAAAGCTTCTAGTCAATAGCTATTTGTAGGTTTCAGGGAGTCAAAAGTTATATGCAGATTTTTTACTGCACACAGATCAATACCCCAAATCCCTACATTGTTCAACCGTACACATATTTGTACACAATGTACATGGTTTCATGAACATCTTCTATTGCCATCCCCTGAAAAGGTGCATAGACCTCAGGTTTAAAACCGGTTTAGAGGGACACCCGGATGGCTCAGTGGTTGAGTGTCTGCCTTCAACTCAGGTCATGGTCCCATGATCCTCAGATTGAGTCCCACGTCAGGCTCCCTGCATGGAGCCTGCTTCTCCCTCTGCCTGTGTCTCTGCCCCTCTCTCTCTTTGTGTCTCTCGTGGATAAATAAATAAAATCTTAAAAAAACAAACAAACAAAACATGCATCTGGTCTGACTGGAAGGATAGGACAAATCTTGATTCTAAGGAGGATTCTTGCCTCCTTAGTCATAAACCTCTTCTGTGCTTCCTGCTGAGGTAAAGCTTAGAGAAGTATTTTGCTGCCATGGAGCTAGAATCCAGAGGTTAGCTTGCCTACAACCTGCAAGGAAGTGTTTACCCCTGGAAACCTGTGGCTGGAAAAGAAGGCCTAATGCTGACACTTGGTGTTTTGCTCTCAAC